>NC_083489.1:23014997-23314997 GCF_905332965.1 Bombus pascuorum | reverse complement strand
GAGAGCCATCCACAACGTTGTGGAGTGTTGGAAAACCATTCTACGTTATTGGAAATCCTTGGAGAGCCTTCCACAACGTTGTGGAGGGTCTGAAAACGATTCTACGTTCTTGGAAATCGTTGTATAGCCTTGCACAGCGCTGTGGAGTGTTGGAAAACCATTCTACGTTATTGGAAATCGTTGGAGAGCCTTCCACAACGTTGTGGACTGTTGGAAAAACAATCTACGTGATTTGAAATCCTTGGAGAGCCTTCCACAACGTTGTGGAGGGTCTGAAAACGATTCTACGTTCTTGGAAATCGTTGGATAGCCTTCCACAACGCTGTGGAGGGTTGAAAAACCGTTCTACGTTATTGGAAATCGTTAGAGAGCCTTCCACAACGTTGTGGAGTGCTGGAAAACCATTCTACGTTATTGGAAATCGTTGGATAGCCTTCCACAAGGTTGTGGATGTTTGCCAAACGATTCTACGGGGTTCGACATCGTGGGAGGACGTTCTACAACGTTCTGGAGGGATGGAAAACCATTCTACGTTATGGGAAAACGTTGGAGAGCATTCCACAACGATGTGGAGGGTTGGAAAACCATTCTACGTGATTGGAAATCCTTGGAGAGCCTTCCACAACGTTGTGGAGGGTTGGAAAACGATTCTACGTTATTGGAAATCGTTGGATAGCATTCCACAACGTTGTGGAAGGTTTGAAAATCATTCTACGTAATTGGAGATCGTTGGATAGCATTCCACAACGATGTGGAGGGTTGGAAAACCATTCTACGTGATTGGAAAACCTTGGAGAGCCTTCCACAACGTTGTGGAGTGTTGGAAAACCATTCTACATTATTGGAAATCGTTAGAGAGCCTTCCACAACGTTGTGGAGTGTTGGAAAACCATTCTACGTTATTGGAAATCCTTGGAGAGCCTTCCACAACGTTGTGGAGGGTCTGAAAACGATTCTACGTTCATGGAAATCGTTGTATAGCCTTGCACAACGCTGTGGAGGGTTGGAAAACCATTCTACGTTATTGGAAATCGTTGGAGAGCCTTCCACAACGTTGTGGACTGTTGGAAAAACAATCTACGTTATTGGAAATCCTTGGAGAGCCTTCCACAACGTTGTGGAGGGTCTGAAAACGATTCTACGTTCTTGGAAATCGTTGGATAGCCTTCCACAACGCTGTGGAGGGTTGAAAAACCGTTCTACGTTATTGGAAATCGTTAGAGAGCCTTCCACAACGTTGTGGAGTGTTGGAAAACCATTCTACGTTATTAGAAATCGTTGGATAGCCTTCCACAACGTTGTGGAGGGTTGGAAAACGATTCTGCGTTCTTCGAAATCGTTGGACAGACTTCCACAACGCTGTGGAGGGTTGGGAAACCATTCTACGTTATTGGAAATGGTTGGATAGCCTTCCACAACATTGTGAACGTTTGGAAAACCATTCTACGTTATTGGAAATCGTTACAAAGCCTTCCACAACTTTGTGGAGGGTTGGAAAACGATTCTACGTGATTGGAAATCGTTAGAGAGCCTTCCACAACGTTGTGGAGTGTTGGAAAACCATTCTACGTGAGTGCAAATAAATGCAGAGCCTTCCTCAACGATGTGGAGTGTTGGAAAAGCATTCTACGTGAGTGCAAATAAATGCAGAGCCTTCCTCAACAATGTGGAGTGTTGGAAAAGCATTCTACGTGATTGGAAATAGATGGAGAGCCTTCCACAACGTTGTGGAAGGTTGGAAAATTATTATACGTGATTGGAAATCCTTGGAGAGCCTTCCACAACGTTGTGGAGGGTTGGAAAACGATTCTGCGTTCTTGGAAATCGTTGGACAGACTTCCACAACGCTGTGGAGGGTTGGGAAACCATTCTACGTTATTGGAAATGGTTGGGTAGCCTTCCACAACATTGTGAACGTTTGGAAAACCACTCTACGTTATTGGAAATCGTTGGATAGCATTCCACAACATTGTGGACGTTTGGAAAACCATTCTACGTTATTGGAAATCGTTACAAAGCCTTCCACTACTTTGTGGAGGGTTGGAAAACGATTCTACGTGATTGGAAATCCTTGGAGAGCCTTCTACAATGTTGTGGAGGGTTGGAGAACCATTCTACGTTATTGGAAATCGTTGCAAAGTCTTCCACAACGTTGTGCAGTGTTGGACATTCATTCTACGTAATTGGAAATCGTTGGATAGCATTCTACAATGTTGTGGAAGGTTGGAGAACCATTCTACGTTATTGGAAATCGTTGGAGAGCCTTCCACAACGTTGTGGACTGTTGGAAAAACAATCTACGTGTTTGGAAATCGTTGGATAGCATTCCACAACATTGTGGACGGTTGGAAAACCATTCTACGTTATTGGAAATCGTTACATAGCCTTCCACAACTTTGTGGAGGGTTGGAAAACGATTCTGCGTTATTGGAAATCGTTGGATAGAGTTCCACAACGTTGTGGAGGGTTGGAAAACCATTCTACGTTATTGGAAATCGTTGGATAGCCTTCCACAACGTTGTGGAGTGTTGGAAAAATATTCTACGTTATTGGAAATCGTTAGAGAGCCTTCCACAACGTTGTGGAGTGTTGGAAAACCATTCTACGTTATTGGTAATCCTTGGAGAGCATTCCACAACGTTATGGAGGGTCTGAAAACGACTCTACATTCCTGGAAATCGTTGTATAGCCTTGCACAACGCTGTGGAGGGTTGGAAAACCATTCTACGTTATGGGAAAACGTTGGAGAGCATTCCACAACGATGTGGAGGGTTGGAAAACCATTCTACGTGATTGGAAATCCTTGGAGAGCCTTCCACAACGTTGTGGAGGGTTGGAAAACGATTCTACGTTATTGGAAATCGTTGGATAGCATTCCACAACGTTGTGGAAGGTTTGAAAATCATTCTACGTAATTGGAGATCGTTGGATAGCATTCCACAACGATGTGGAGAGTTGGAAAACCATTCTACGTGATTGGAAAACCTTGGAGAGCCTTCCACAACGTTGTGGAATGTTGGAAAACCATTCTACGTTATTGGAAATCGTTAGAGAGCCTTCCACAACGTTGTGGAGTGTTGGAAAACCATTCTACGTTATTGGAAATCCTTGGAGAGCCTTCCACAACGTTGTGGAGGGTCTGAAAACGATTCTACGTTCTTGGAAATCGTTGTATAGCCTTGCACAACGCTGTGGAGGGTTGGAAAACCATTCTACGTTATTGGAAATCGTTGGAGAGCCTTCCACAACGTTGTGGACTGTTGGAAAAACAATCTACGTGATTGGAAATCCTTGGAGAGCCTTCCACAACGTTGTGGAGGGTCTGAAAACGATTCTACGTTCTTGGAAATCGTTGGATAGCCTTCCACAACGCTGTGGAGGGTTGAAAAACCGTTCTACGTTATTGGAAATCGTTAGAGAGCCTTCCACAACGTTGTGGAGTGTTGGAAAACCATTCTACGTTATTAGAAATCGTTGGATAGCCTTCCACAACGTTGTGGAGGGTTGGAAAACGATTCTGCGTTCTTCGAAATCGTTGGACAGACTTCCACAACGCTGTGGAGGGTTGGGAAACCATTCTACGTTATTGGAAATGGTTGGATAGCCTTCCACAACATTGTGAACGTTTGGAAAACCACTCTACGTTATTGGAAATCGTTGGATAGCATTCCACAACATTGTGGACGGTTGGAAAACCATTCTACGTTATTGGAAATCGTTACAAAGCCTTCCACAACTTTGTGGAGGGTTGGAAAACGATTCTACGTGATTGGAAATCGTTAGAGAGCCTTCCACAACGTTGTGGAGTGTTGGAAAACCATTCTACGTTATTAGAAATCGTTGGATAGCCTTCCACAACGTTGTGGAGTGTTGGAAAACCATTCTACGTGAGTGCAAATAAATGCAGAGCCTTCCTCAACGATGTGGAGTGTTGGAAAAGCATTCTACGTGATTGGAAATAGATGGAGAGCCTTCCACAACGTTGTGGAAGGTTGGAAAATTATTATACGTGATTGGAAATCCTTGGAGAGCCTTCCACAACGTTGTGGAGGGTTGGAAAACGATTCTGCGTTCTTGGAAATCGTTGGACAGACTTCCACAACGCTGTGGAGGGTTGGGAAACCATTCTACGTTATTGGAAATGGTTGGATAGCCTTCCACAACATTGTGAACGTTTGGAAAACCACTCTACGTTATTGGAAATCGTTGGATAGCATTCCACAACATTGTGGACGGTTGGAAAACCATTCTACGTTATTGGAAATCGTTACAAAGCCTTCCACTACTTTGTGGAGGGTTGGAAAACGATTCTACGTGATTGGAAATCCTTGGAGAGCCTGCTACAATGTTGTGGAGGGTTGGAGAACCATTCTACGTTATTGGAAATTGTTGCAAAGTCTTCCACAACGTTGTGCAGGGTTGGACATTCATTCTACGTAATTGGAAATCGTTGGATAGCCTTCTACAATGTTGTGGAAGGTTGAAGAACCATTCTACGTTATTGGAAATCGTTGGAGAGCCTTCCACAACGTTGTGGACTGTTGGAAAAACAATCTACGTGTTTGGAAATCGTTGGATAGCATTCCACAACATTTTGGACGGTTTGAAAACCATTCTACGTTATTGGAAATCGTTACATAGCCTTCCACAACTTTGTGGAGGGTTGGAAAACGATTCTGCGTTATTGGAAATCGTTGGATAGAGTTCTACAACGTTGTGGAGGGTTGGAAAACCATTCTACGTTATTAGAAATCGTTGGATAGCCTTCCACAACGTTGTGGAGGGTTGGAAAACGATTCTGCGTTCTTCGAAATCGTTGGACAGACTTCCACAACGCTGTGGAGGGTTGGGAAACCATTCTACGTTATTGGAAATGGTTGGATAGCCTTCCACAACATTGTGAACGTTTGGAAAACCATTCTACGTTATTGGAAATCGTTACAAAGCCTTCCACAACTTTGTGGAGGGTTGGAAAACGATTCTACGTGATTGGAAATCGTTAGAGAGCCTTCCACAACGTTGTGGAGTGTTGGAAAACCATTCTACGTGAGTGCAAATAAATGCAGAGCCTTCCTCAACGATGTGGAGTGTTGGAAAAGCATTCTACGTGAGTGCAAATAAATGCAGAGCCTTCCTCAACAATGTGGAGTGTTGGAAAAGCATTCTACGTGATTGGAAATAGATGGAGAGCCTTCCACAACGTTGTGGAAGGTTGGAAAATTATTATACGTGATTGGAAATCCTTGGAGAGCCTTCCACAACGTTGTGGAGGGTTGGAAAACGATTCTGCGTTCTTGGAAATCGTTGGACAGACTTCCACAACGCTGTGGAGGGTTGGGAAACCATTCTACGTTATTGGAAATGGTTGGATAGCCTTCCACAACATTGTGAACGTTTGGAAAACCACTCTACGTTATTGGAAATCGTTGGATAGCATTCCACAACATTGTGGACGTTTGGAAAACCATTCTACGTTATTGGAAATCGTTACAAAGCCTTCCACTACTTTGTGGAGGGTTGGAAAACGATTCTACGTGATTGGAAATCCTTGGAGAGCCTTCTACAATGTTGTGGAGGGTTGGAGAACCATTCTACGTTATTGGAAATCGTTGCAAAGTCTTCCACAACGTTGTGCAGTGTTGGACATTCATTCTACGTAATTGGAAATCGTTGGATAGCATTCTACAATGTTGTGGAAGGTTGGAGAACCATTCTACGTTATTGGAAATCGTTGGAGAGCCTTCCACAACGTTGTGGACTGTTGGAAAAACAATCTACGTGTTTGGAAATCGTTGGATAGCATTCCACAACATTGTGGACGGTTGGAAAACCATTCTACGTTATTGGAAATCGTTACATAGCCTTCCACAACTTTGTGGAGGGTTGGAAAACGATTCTGCGTTATTGGAAATCGTTGGATAGAGTTCCACAACGTTGTGGAGGGTTGGAAAACCATTCTACGTTATTGGAAATCGTTGGATAGCCTTCCACAACGTTGTGGAGTGTTGGAAAAATATTCTACGTTATTGGAAATCGTTAGAGAGCCTTCCACAACGTTGTGGAGTGTTGGAAAACCATTCTACGTTATTGGTAATCCTTGGAGAGCATTCCACAACGTTATGGAGGGTCTGAAAACGACTCTACATTCCTGGAAATCGTTGTATAGCCTTGCACAACGCTGTGGAGGGTTGGAAAACCATTCTACGTTATGGGAAAACGTTGGAGAGCATTCCACAACGATGTGGAGGGTTGGAAAACCATTCTACGTGATTGGAAATCCTTGGAGAGCCTTCCACAACGTTGTGGAGGGTTGGAAAACGATTCTACGTTATTGGAAATCGTTGGATAGCATTCCACAACGTTGTGGAAGGTTTGAAAATCATTCTACGTAATTGGAGATCGTTGGATAGCATTCCACAACGATGTGGAGAGTTGGAAAACCATTCTACGTGATTGGAAAACCTTGGAGAGCCTTCCACAACGTTGTGGAATGTTGGAAAACCATTCTACGTTATTGGAAATCGTTAGAGAGCCTTCCACAACGTTGTGGAGTGTTGGAAAACCATTCTACGTTATTGGAAATCCTTGGAGAGCCTTCCACAACGTTGTGGAGGGTCTGAAAACGATTCTACGTTCTTTGAAATCGTTGTATAGCCTTGCACAACGCTGTGGAGGGTTGGAAAACCATTCTACGTTATTGGAAATCGTTGGAGAGCCTTCCACAACGTTGTGGACTGTTGGAAAAACAATCTACGTGATTGGAAATCCTTGGAGAGCCTTCCACAACGTTGTGGAGGGTCTGAAAACGATTCTACGTTCTTGGAAATCGTTGGATAGCCTTCCACAACGCTGTGGAGGGTTGAAAAACCGTTCTACGTTATTGGAAATCGTTAGAGAGCCTTCCACAACGTTGTGGAGTGTTGGAAAACCATTCTACGTTATTAGAAATCGTTGGATAGCCTTCCACAACGTTGTGGAGGGTTGGAAAACGATTCTGCGTTCTTCGAAATCGTTGGACAGACTTCCACAACGCTGTGGAGGGTTGGGAAACCATTCTACGTTATTGGAAATGGTTGGATAGCCTTCCACAACATTGTGAACGTTTGGAAAACCACTCTACGTTATTGGAAATCGTTGGATAGCATTCCACAACATTGTGGACGGTTGGAAAACCATTCTACGTTATTGGAAATCGTTACAAAGCCTTCCACAACTTTGTGGAGGGTTGGAAAACGATTCTACGTGATTGGAAATCGTTAGAGAGCCTTCCACAACGTTGTGGAGTGTTGGAAAACCATTCTACGTTATTAGAAATCGTTGGATAGCCTTCCACAACGTTGTGGAGTGTTGGAAAACCATTCTACGTGAGTGCAAATAAATGCAGAGCCTTCCTCAACGATGTGGAGTGTTGGAAAAGCATTCTACGTGATTGGAAATAGATGGAGAGCCTTCCACAACGTTGTGGAAGGTTGGAAAATTATTATACGTGATTGGAAATCCTTGGAGAGCCTTCCACAACGTTGTGGAGGGTTGGAAAACGATTCTGCGTTCTTGGAAATCGTTGGACAGACTTCCACAACGCTGTGGAGGGTTGGGAAACCATTCTACGTTATTGGAAATGGTTGGATAGCCTTCCACAACATTGTGAACGTTTGGAAAACCACTCTACGTTATTGGAAATCGTTGGATAGCATTCCACAACATTGTGGACGGTTGGAAAACCATTCTACGTTATTGGAAATCGTTACAAAGCCTTCCACTACTTTGTGGAGGGTTGGAAAACGATTCTACGTGATTGGAAATCCTTGGAGAGTCTGCTACAATGTTGTGGAGGGTTGGAGAACCATTCTACGTTATTGGAAATTGTTGCAAAGTCTTCCACAACGTTGTGCAGGGTTGGACATTCATTCTACGTAATTGGAAATCGTTGGATAGCCTTCTACAATGTTGTGGAAGGTTGAAGAACCATTCTACGTTATTGGAAATCGTTGGAGAGCCTTCCACAACGTTGTGGACTGTTGGAAAAACAATCTACGTGTTTGGAAATCGTTGGATAGCATTCCACAACATTTTGGACGGTTTGAAAACCATTCTACGTTATTGGAAATCGTTACATAGCCTTCCACAACTTTGTGGAGGGTTGGAAAACGATTCTGCGTTATTGGAAATCGTTGGATAGAGTTCTACAACGTTGTGGAGGGTTGGAAAACCATTCTACGTTATTGGAAATCGTTGGATAGCCTTCCACAACGTTGTGGAGTGTTGGAAAAATATTCTACGTTATTGGAAATCGTTAGAGAGCCTTCCACAACGTTGTGGAGTGTTGGAAAACCATTCTACGTTATTGGAAATCCTTGGAGAGCATTCCACAACGTTGTGGAGGGTCTGAAAACGACTCTACATTCCTGGAAATCGTTGTATAGCCTTGCACAACGCTGTGGAGGGTTGGAAAACCATTCTACGTTATTGGAAATCGTTGGATAGCATTCCACAACGTTGTGGAGGGTTGGAAAATCATTCTACATAATTGGAAATCGTTGGATAGCCTTCTACAATGTTGTGGAGGTTTGGCGAACCATTCTACGTTATTGGAAATCGTTGCAAAGTCTTCCATAAGGTTGAAGAGGGTTGGACAATCATTCTACGTTATTGGAGATCGTAGGATAGCCTTTCACAACGTTGTGGACGTTTGGAAAACCACTCTACGTTATTGGAAATCGTTGGATAGCCTTCCACAACGTTGTGGAGTGTTGGAAAACCATTCTACGTGATTGGAAATAGTTGGAGAGCCTTCCACAACGTTGTGGATATTTGCCAAACGATTATACGGGGTTCGACATCGTGGGAGGACGTTCCACAACGTTCTGGACGGATGGAAAACCATTCTACGTTATTGCAAATCGTTGGATAGCATTCGACAACGTTGTGGAGGGTTGGAAAACGATTCTACGTTATCGGAAATCGTTGGATAGCCTTCCACAACGTTGTGGAGGGTTGGAAAATCATTCTACGTGATTGAAAATCGTTGGAGAGTCTTCCACAATGATGTGGACCGTTGGAAAACCATTCTACGTGATTGCAAATAGTTGGAGAGCCTTCCTCAACGTTGTGGAGTGTTGGAAAACCATTCTACGTGATTGGAAATCGTTGCAAAGTCTTCCATAAGGTTGTAGAGGGTTGGACAACTATTCTACGTGATTGGAAATCCTTGGTGAGCCTTCCACAACGTTGTGGACTGTTGGAAAAACAATCTACGTGATTGGAAATCCTTGGAGAGCCTTCCACAAGGTTGTGGATGTTTGCCAAACGATTCTACGGGGTTCGACATCGTGGGAGGACGATCTACAACGTTCTGGAGGGATGGAAAACCATTCTACGTGATTGGAAATCCTTGGAGAGCCTTCCACAACGTTGTGGAGGGTTGGAAAACGATTCTGCGTTATTGGAAATCGTTGGATAGAGTTCCACAACGTTGTGGAGGGTTGGAAAACCATTCTACGTTATTGGAAATCGTTGGATAGCCTTCCACAACGTTGTGGAGTGTTGGAAAACCATTCCACGTTATTGGAAATCGTTGGATAGCCTTCCACAAGGTTGTGGATGTTTGCCAAACGATTCTACGGGGTTCGACATCGTGGGAGGACGTTCTACAACGTTCTGGAGGGATGGAAAACCATTCTACGTTATTGCAAATCGTTGGATAGCATTCGACAACGTTGTGGAGGGTTGGAAAACGATTCTACGTTATCGGAAAACGTTGGAGAGCATTCCACAACGTTGTGGAGGGTTGGAAAATCATTCTACGTGATTGGAAATCCTTGGAGAGCCTTCCACAACGTTGTGGAGGGTTGGAAAACGATTCTACGTTATTGGAAATCGTTGGATAGCATTCCACAACGTTGTGGAAGTTTTGAAAATCATTCTACGTAATTGGAGATCGTTGGATAGCATTCCACAACGATGTGGAGGGTTGGAAAACCATTCTACGTGATTGGAAAACCTTGGAGAGCCTTCCACAACGTTGTGGAGTGTTGGAAAACCATTCTACGTTATTGGAAATCGTTAGAGAGCCTTCCACAACGTTGTGGAGTGTTGGAAAACCAATCTACGTTATTGGAAATCCTTGGAGAGCCTTCCACAACGTTGTGGAGGGTCTGAAAACGATTCTACGTTCTTGGAAATCGTTGTATAGCCTTGCACAACGCTGTGGAGGGTTGGAAAACCATTCTACGTTATTGGAAATCGTTGGAGAGCCTTCCACAACGTTGTGGACTGTTGGAAAAACAATCTACGTGATTGGAAATCCTTGGAGAGCCTTCCACAACGTTGTGGAGGGTCTGAAAACGATTCTACGATCTTGGAAATCGTTGGATAGCCTTCCACAACGCTGTGGAGGGTTGAAAAACCGTTCTACGTTATTGGAAATCGTTAGAGAGCCTTCCACAACGTTGTGGAGTGTTGGAAAACCATTCTACGTTATTAGAAATCGTTGGATAGCCTTCCACAACATTGTGAACGTTTGGAAAACCACTCTACGTTATTGGAAATCGTTGGATAGCATTCCACAACATTGTGGACGGTTGGAAAACCATTCTACGTTATTGGAAATCGTTACAAAGCCTTCCACAACTTTGTGGAGGGTTGGAAAACGATTCTACGTGATTGGAAATCGTTAGAGAGCCTTCCACAACGTTGTGGAGTGTTGGAAAACCATTCTACGTTATTAGAAATCGTTGGATAGCCTTCCACAACGTTGTGGACTGTTGGAAAACCATTCTACGTGATTGGAAATAGTTGGAGAGCCTTCCTCAACGTTGTGGAGTGTTGGAAAACCATTCTACGTGAGTGCAAATAAATGCAGAGCCTTCCTCAACGATGTGGAGTGTTGGAAAACCATTCTACGTGATTGGAAATAGATGGAGAGCCTTCCACAACGTTGTGGAAGGTTGGAAAATTATTATACGTGATTGGAAATCCTTGGAGAGCCTTCCACAACGTTGTGGAGGGTTGGAAAACGATTCTGCGTTCTTGGAAATCGTTGGACAGACTTCCACAACGCTGTGAAGGGTTGGGAAACCATTCTACGTTATTGGAAATGGTTGGATAGCCTTCCACAACATTGTGAACGTTTGGAAAACCACTCTACGTTATTGGAAATCGTTGGATAGCATTCCACAACATTGTGGACGGTTGGAAAACCATTCTACGTTATTGGAAATCGTTACAAAGCCTTCCACAACTTTGTGGAGGGTTGGAAAACGATTCTACGTGATTGGAAATCCTTGGAGAGCCTTCTACAATGTTGTGGTGGGTTGGAGAACCATTCTACGTTATTGGAAATCGTTGCAAAGTCTTCCACAACGTTGTGCAGGGTTGGACATTCATTCTACGTAATTGGAAATCGTTGGATAGCCTTCTACAATGTTGTGGAAGGTTGGAGAACCATTCTACGTTATTGGAAATCGTTGGAGAGCCTTCCACAACGTTGTGGACTGTTGGAAAAACAATCTACGTGTTTGGAAATCGTTGGATAGCATTCCACAACATTGTGGACGGTTGGAAAACCATTCTACATTATTGGAAATCGTTACATAGCCTTCCACAACTTTGTGGAGGGTTGGAAAACGATTCTGCGTTATTGGAAATCGTTGGATAGAGTTCCACAACGTTGTGGAGGGTTGGAAAACCATTCTACGTTATTGGAAATCGTTGGATAGCCTTTCACAACGTTGTGGAGGGTAGGAAAACCATTCTACGTTATTGGAAATCGGTGGAGAGCATTCCACAACGATGTGGAGGGTTGGAAAACCATTCTACGTGATTGGAAATCCTTGGAGAGCCTTCCACAACGTTGTGGAGGGTTGGAAAACGATTCTGCGTTATTGGAAATCGTTGGATAGAGTTCCACAACGTTGTGGAGGGTTGGAAAACCATTCTACGTTATTGGAAATCGTTGGATAGCCTTCCACAACGTTGTGGAGTGTTGGAAAACCATTCTACGTTATTAGAAATCGTTACAAAGCCTTCCACAACTTTGTGGAGGGTTGGAAAACGATTCTACGTGATTGGAAATCGTTAGAGAGCCTTCCACAACGTTGTGGAGTGTTGGAAAACCATTCTACGTTATTAGAAATCGTTGGATAGCCTTCCACAACGTTGTGGACTGTTGGAAAACCATTCTACGTGATTGGAAATAGTTGGAGAGCCTTCCTCAACGTTGTGGAGTGTTGGAAAACCATTCTACGTGAGTGCAAATAAATGCAGAGCCTTCCTCAACGATGTGGAGTGTTGGAAAACCATTCTACGTGATTGGAAATAGATGGAGAGCCTTCCACAACGTTGTGGAAGGTTGGAAAATTATTATACGTGATTGGAAATCCTTGGAGAGCCTTCCACAACGTTGTGGAGGGTTGGAAAACGATTCTGCGTTCTTGGAAATCGTTGGACAGACTTCCACAACGCTGTGAAGGGTTGGGAAACCATTCTACGTTATTGGAAATGGTTGGATAGCCTTCCACAACATTGTGAACGTTTGGAAAACCACTCTACGTTATTGGAAATCGTTGGATAGCATTCCACAACATTGTGGACGGTTGGAAAACCATTCTACGTTATTGGAAATCGTTACAAAGCCTTCCACAACTTTGTGGAGGGTTGGAAAACGATTCTACGTGATTGGAAATCCTTGGAGAGCCTTCTACAATGTTGTGGAGGGTTGGAGAACCATTCTACGTTATTGGAAATCGTTGCAAAGTCTTCCACAACGTTGTGCAGGGTTGGACATTCATTCTACGTAATTGGAAATCGTTGGATAGCCTTCTACAATGTTGTGGAAGGTTGGAGAACCATTCTACGTTATTGGAAATCGTTGGAGAGCCTTCCACAACGTTGTGGACTGTTGGAAAAACAATCTACGTGTTTGGAAATCGTTGGATAGCATTCCACAACATTGTGGACGGTTGGAAAACCATTCTACATTATTGGAAATCGTTACATAGCCTTCAACAACTTTGTGGAGGGTTGGAAAACGATTCTGCGTTATTGGAAATCGTTGGATAGAGTTCCACAACGTTGTGGAGGGTTGGAAAACCATTCTACGTTATTGGAAATCGTTGGATAGCCTTTCACAACGTTGTGGAGGGTAGGAAAACCATTCTACGTTATTGGAAATCGGTGGAGAGCATTCCACAACGATGTGGAGGGTTGGAAAACCATTCTACGTGATTGGAAATCCTTGGAGAGCCTTCCACAACGTTGTGGAGTGTTGGAAAACGATTCTGCGTTATTGGAAATCGTTGGATAGAGTTCCACAACGTTGTGGAGGGTTGGAAAACCATTCTACGTTATTGGAAATCGTTGGATAGCCTTCCACAACGTTGTGGAGTGTTGGAAAACCATTCTACGTTATTAGAAATCGTTGGATAGCCTTCCACAACGTTGTGGACTGTTGGAAAAACAATCTGCGTGATTGGAAATCGTTGGATAGCCTTCTACAATGTTGTGGAGGTTTGGCGAACCATTCTACGTTATTGGAATTCGTTGCAAAGTCTTCCATAAGGTTGAAGAGGGTTGGACAATCATTCTACGTTATTGGAAATCGTTGGATAGCATTCGACAACGTTGTGGAGGGTTCGAAAGCGATTCTACGTTATTGCAAATCGTTGGATAGCCTTCCACAACGTTGTGGAGTGTTGGAAAACCATTCTACGTGAGTGCAAATAAATGCAGAGCCTTCCTCAACGATGTGGAGTGTTGGAAAACCATTCTACGTGATTGGAAATAGATGGAGAGCCTTCCACAACGTTGTGGAAGGTTGGAAAATTATTATACGTGATTGGAAATCCTTGGAGAGCCTTCCACAACTTTGTGGAGGGTTGGAAAACGATTCTGCGTTCTTGGAAATCGTTGGACAGACTTCCACAACGCTGCGGAGGGTTGGGAAACCATTCTACGTTATTGGAAATGGTTGGATAGCCTTCCACAACATTGTGAACGTTTGGAAAACCACTCTACGTTATTGGAAATCGTTGGATAGCATTCCACAACATTGTGGACGGTTGGAAAACCATTCTACGTTATTGGAAATCGTTACAAAGCCTTCCACAACTTTGTGGAGGGTTGGAAAACGATTCTGCGTTATTGGAAATCGTTGGATAGAGTTCCGCAACGTTGTGGAGGTTTGGAAAACTATTCTACGTTATTGGAAATCGTTGGATAGCCTTCCACAACGTTGTGGAGTGTTGGAAAAATATTCTACGTTATTGGAAATCGTTAGAGAGCCTTCCACAACGTTGTGGAGTGTTGGAAAACCATTCTACGTTATTGGAAATCCTTGGAGAGCATTCCACAACGTTGTGGAGGGTCTGAAAACGACTCTACATTCTTGGAAATCGTTGTATAGCCTTGCACAACGCTGTGGAGAGTTGGAAAACCATTCTACGTTATTGGAAGTCGTTGGATAGCATTCCACAACGTTGTGGAGGGTTGGAAAATCATTCTACATAATTGGAAATCGTTGGATAGCCTTCTACAATGTTGTGGAGGTTCGGCGAACCATTCTACGTTATTGGAAATCGTTGCAAAGTCTTCCATAAGGTTGAAGAGGGTTGGACAATCATTCTACGTAATTGGAAATCGTTGGATAGCCTTCTACAATGTTGTGGAAGGTTGGAGAACCATTCTACGTTATTGGAAATCGTTGGAGAGCCTTCCACAACGTTGTGGACTGTTGGAAAAACAATCTACGTGTTTGGAAATCGTTGGATAGCATTCCACAACATTGTGGACGGTTGGAAAACCATTCTACATTATTGGAAATCGTTACATAGCCTTCCACAACTTTGTGGAGGGTTGGAAAACGATTCTGCGTTATTGGAAATCGTTGGATAGAGTTCCACAACGTTGTGGAGGGTTGGAAAACCATTCTACGTTATTGGAAATCGTTGGATAGCCTGTCACAACGTTGTGGAGGGTAGGAAAACCATTCTACGTTATTGGAAATCGGTGGAGAGCATTCCACAACGATGTGGAGGGTTGGAAAACCATTCTACGTGATTGGAAATCCTTGGAGAGCCTTCCACAACGTTGTGGAGGGTTGGAAAACGATTCTGCGTTATTGGAAATCGTTGGATAGAGTTCCACAACGTTGTGGAGGGTTGGAAAACCATTCTACGTTATTGGAAATCGTTGGATAGCCTTCCACAACGTTGTGGAGTGTTGGAAAACCATTCTACGTTATTAGAAATCGTTGGATAGCCTTCCACAACGTTGTGGACTGTTGGAAAAACAATCTGCGAGATTGGAAATCGTTGGATAGCCTTCTACAATGTTGTGGAGGTTTGGCGAACCATTCTACGTTATTGGAATTCGTTGCAAAGTCTTCCATAAGGTTGAAGAGGGTTGGACAATCATTCTACGTTATTGGAAATCGTTGGATAGCATTCGACAACGTTGTGGAGGGTTCGAAAGCGATTCTACGTTATTGCAAATCGTTGGATAGCCTTCCACAACGTTGTGGAGTGTTGGAAAATCATTCTACGTGATTGAAAATCGTTGGAGAGCCTTCCACAATGATGTGGACCGTTGGAAAACCATTCTACGTGATTGGAAATAGTTGGAGAGCCTTCCTCAACGTTGTGGAGTGTTGGAAAACCATTCTACGTGAGTGCAAATAAATGCAGAGCCTTCCTCAACGATGTGGAGTGTTGGAAAACCATTCTACGTGATTGGAAATAGATGGAGAGCATTCCACAACGTTGTGGAAGGTTGGAAAATTATTATACGTGATTGGAAATCCTTGGAGAGCCTTCCACAACTTTGTGGAGGGTTGGAAAACGATTCTGCGTTCTTGGAAATCGTTGGACAGACTTCCACAACGCTGCGGAGGGTTGGGAAACCATTCTACGTTATTGGAAATGGTTGGATAGCCTTCCACAACATTGTGAACGTTTGGAAAACCACTCTACGTTATTGGAAATCGTTGGATAGCATTCCACAACATTGTGGACGGTTGGAAAACCATTCTACGTTATTGGAAATCGTTACAAAGCCTTCCACAACTTTGTGGAGGGTTGGAAAACGATTCTGCGTTATTGGAAATCGTTGGATAGAGTTCCGCAACGTTGTGGAGGTTTGGAAAACTATTCTACGTTATTGGAAATCGTTGGATAGCCTTCCACAACGTTGTGGAGTGTTGGAAAAATATTCTACGTTATTGGAAATCGTTAGAGAGCCTTCCACAACGTTGTGGAGTGTTGGAAAACCATTCTACGTTATTGGAAATCCTTGGAGAGCATTCCACAACGTTGTGGAGGGTCTGAAAACGACTCTACATTCTTGGAAATCGTTGTATAGCCTTGCACAACGCTGTGGAGAGTTGGAAAACCATTCTACGTTATTGGAAGTCGTTGGATAGCATTCCACAACGTTGTGGAGGGTTGGAAAATCATTCTACATAATTGGAAATCGTTGGATAGCCTTCTACAATGTTGTGGAGGTTCGGCGAACCATTCTACGTTATTGGAAATCGTTGCAAAGTCTTCCATAAGGTTGAAGAGGGTTGGACAATCATTCTACGTTATTGGAGATCGTAGGATAGCCTTTCACAACGTTGTGGACGTTTGGAAAACCACTCTACGTTATTGGAAATCGTTGGATAGCCTTCCACAACGTTGTGGAGTGTTGGAAAACCATTCTACGTGATTGGAAATAGTTGGAGAGCCTTCCACAACGTTGTGGATGTTTGCCAAACGATTCTACGGGGTTCGACATCGTGGGAGGACGTTCCACAACGTTCTGGACGGATGGAAAACCATTCTACGTTATTGCAAATCGTTGGATAGCATTCGACAACGTTGTGGAGGGTTGGAAAACGATTCTACGTTATCGGAAATCGTTGGATAGCCTTCCACAACGTTGTGGGGGGTTGGAAAATCATTCTACGTGATTGAAAATCGTAGGAGAGTCTTCCACAATGATGTGGACCGTTGGAAAACCATTCTACGTGATTGCAAATAGTTGGAGAGCCTTCCTCAACGTTGTAGAGTGTTGGAAAACCATTCTACGTGATTGGAAATAGTTGGAGAGCCTTCCACAACGTTGTGGAGTGTTGGAAAATTATTCTACGTGATTGGAAATGCTTGGTGAGTCTTCCACTACGTTGTGGAGGGTTGGAAAATCATTCTACGTAATTGGAAATCGTTGGATAGCCTTCTAAAATGTTGTGGAGTGTTGGAGAACCATTCTACGTAATTGGAAATCGTTGCAAAGTCTTCCATAAGGTTGTAGAGGATCGGACAATCATTCTACGTTATTGGAGATCGTTGGATAGCCTTTCACAACGTTGTGGAGGGTAGGAAAACCATTCTACGTTACTGGAAATCGTTTGAAGGCCTTCCACAACGTTGGGGAGTGTTGGAAAACCATTCTGCGTTAATTGAAATCGTTGGAGAGCCATCCACAACGATGTGGAGGGTTGGAAAACCATTCTACGTGATTGGAAATCCTTGGAGAGCCTTCCACAACGTCGTGGACGTTTGGAAAACCACTCTACGTTATTGGAAATCGTTGGATAGCATTCCACAACATTGTGGACGGTTGGAAAACCATTCTACGTTATTGGAAATCGTTACATAGCCTTCCACAACTTTGTGGAGGGTTGGAAAACGATTCTGCGCTATTGGAAATCGTTGGATAGCCTTCTACGATGTTGTGGGGGGTTGGAGAACCATTCTACGTTATTGGAAATCGTTGGAGAGCCTTCCACAACGTTGTGGACTGTTGGAAAAACTATCTACGTGATTGGAAATCGTTGCAAAGTCTTCCATAAGGTTGTAGAGGTTTGGACAATCATTCTACGTTATTGGAGATCGTTGGATAGCATTCCACAGCGTTGTGGAGATTTTAAAACAATTCTACGTTATTGGAAATCGTTGCAAAGTCTTCCATAATGTTGTAGAGGGTTGGACAATCATTCTACGTTATTGGAGATCGTTGGATAGCATTCCACAGCGTTGTGGAGATTTTAAAACAATTCTACGTTATTGGAAATCGTTGCAAAGTCTTCCATAAGTTTGTAGAGGGTTGGACAATTATTCTACGTGATTGGAAATCTTTGGAGAGCCATCCACAACTTTGTGGACGCTTGGAAAACCATTCTACGTGATTGCAAATAGTTGGAGAGCCTTCCTCAACGTTGTGGAGGGTTGGAAAATCATTCTACGTGATTGAAAATCGTTGGAGAGTCTTCCACAATGATGTGGACCGTTGGAAAACCATTCTACGTGATTGCAAATAGTTGGAGAGCCTTCCTCAACGTTGTGGAGTGTTGGAAAATCATTCTACGTGATTGGAAATCGTTGCAAAGTCTTCCATAAGGTTGTAGAGGGTTGGACAATTATTCTACGTGATTGGAAATCCTTGGTGAGCCTTCCACAACGTTGTGGACTGTTGGAAAAACAATCTACGTGATTGGAAATCCTTGGAGAGCCTTCCACAACGTTGTGGAGTGTCTGAAAACGATTCTACGTTCTTGGAAATCGTTGTATTGCCCTCCACAACGTTGTGGAGGTTTGGAAAACGATTCTACGTTATTGGAAATCGTTGGATAGCATTCCACAACGTTGTGGAGGGTTGGAAAATCATTCTACATAATTGAAAATCGTTGGATAGCCTTCCACAACGCTGTGGAGGGTTGGAGAACCATTCTACGTTATTGGAAATCGTTGCAAAGTCTTCCATAAGGTTGTAGAGGGTTGGACAATTATTCTACGTGATTGGAAATCTTTGGAGAGCCATCCACAACTTTGTGGAGGGTTGGAAAACGATTCTACGTCATTGGAAATCGTTGCATAGCCTTCCACAACGTTATGGAGGGTTGGAAAATCATTCTACGTGATTGAAAATCCTTGGAGATCCGTCCACAACGATGTGCAGTGTTGGAAAACCATTCTACGTTATTGGAAATCGTTGGATAGCCTTCCACAAGGTTGTGGATGTTTGGCAAACGATTCTACGGGGTTCGACATTGTGGTAGGACGTTCCACAACGTTCTGGACGGATGGAAAACCATTCTACGTTATTGCAAATCGTTGGATAGCATTCGACAACGTTGTGGAGGGTTGGAAAACGATTCTACGTTATCGGAAATCGTTGGATAGCATTCCACAACGTTGTGGAGGGTTGGAAAATCATTCTACATAATTGAAAATCGTTGGATAGCCTTCTACAATGTTGTGGAGGTTTGGCGAACCATTCTTCGTTATTGGAAATCGTTGCAAAGTCTTCCATAAGGTTGAAGAGGGTTGGACAATCATTCTACGTTATTGGAGATCGTAGGAGAGCCTTTCACAACATTGTGGAGGGTAGGAAAACCATTCTACGTTATTGGAAATCGTTGGAGAGCATTCCACAACGATGTGGAGGGTTGGAAAACCATTCTACGTGATTGGAAATCCTTGGAGAGCCTTCCACAACGTTGTGGAGGGTTGGAAAACGATTCTGCGTTATTGGAAATCGTTGGATAGAGTTCCACAACGTTGTGGAGGGTTGGAAAACCATTCTACGTTATTGGAAATCGTTGCAAAGTCTTCCATAAGGTTGAAGAGGGTTGGACAATCATTCTACGTTATTGGAGATCGTAGGATAGCCTTTCACAACATTGTGGAGGGTAGGAAAACCATTCTACGTTATTGGAAATCGTTGGAGAGCATTCCACAACGATGTGGAGGGTTGGAAAACCATTCTACGTGATTGGAAATCCTTGGAGAGCCTTCCACAACGTTGTGGAGGGTTGGAAAACGATTCTGCGTTATTGGAAATCGTTGGATAGAGTTCCACAACGTTGTGGAGGGTTGGAAAACCATTCTACGTTATTGGAAATCGTTCGATAGCCTTCCACAACGTTGTGGAGTGTTGGAAAACCATTCTACGTTATTGGAAATCGTTAGAGAGCCTTCCACAACGTTGTGGATTGTTGGAAAACCATTCTACGTTATTGGAAATCCTTGGAGAGCCTTCCACAACGTTGTGGAGGGTCTGAAAACGATTCTACGTTCTTGGAAATCGTTGTATAGCATTCCACAACGATGTGGAGGGTTGGAAAACCATTCTACGTGATTGGAAATCCTTGGAGAGCCTTCCACAACGTTGTGGACTGTTGGAAAAACAATCTGCGTGATTGGAAATCCTTGGAGAGCCTTCCACAACGTTGTGGAGGGTCTGAAAACGATTCTACGTTCTTGGAAATCGTTCGATAGCCTTTCACAACGCTGTGGAGGGTTGAAAAACCATTCTACGTTATTTGAAATCGCTAGAGAGCCTTCCACAACGTTGTGGAGTGTTGGAAAACCATTCTACGTTATTCGAAATCGTTGGATAGCCTTCCACAAGGTTGTGGATGTTTGCCAAACGATTCTACGGGGTTCGACATCGTGGGAGGACGTTCTACAACGTTCTGGAGGGATGGAAAACCATTCTACGTTATTGCAAATCGTTGGATAGCATTCCACAACATAGTGGAGGATTGGAAAACGATTCTACGTTATTGGAAATCGTTAGATAGCATTCCACAACGTTGTGGAGGGTTGGAAAATCATTCTACATAATTGGAAATCGTTGGATAGCCTTCTACAATGTTGTGGAGGTTTGGCGAACCATTCTACGTTATTGGAAATCGTTGCAAAGTCTTCCATAAGGTTGTAGAGGGTTGGACAATCATTCTGCGTTATTGGAGATCGTAGGATAGCCTTTCACAACGTTGTGGAGGGTAGGAAAACCATTCTACGTTATTGGAAAACGTTGGAGAGCATTCCACAACGATGTGGAGGGTTGGAAAACCATTCTACGTGATTGGAAATCCTTGGAGAGCCTTCCACAACGTTGTGGAGGGTTGGAAAACGATTCTACGTTATTGGAAATCGTTGGATAGCATTCCACAACGTTGTGGAAGGTTTGAAAATCATTCTACGTAAATGGAGATCGTTGGATAGCATTCCACAACGATGTGGAGGGTTGGAAAACCATTCTACGTGATTGGAAAACCTTGGAGAGCCTTCCACAACGTTGTGGAGTGTTGGAAAACCATTCTACGTTATTGGAAATCGTTAGAGAGCCTTCCACAACGTTGTGGAGTGTTGGAAAACCATTCTACGTTATTGGAAATCCTTGGAGAGCCTTCCACAACGTTGTGGAGGGTCTGAAAACGATTCTACGTTCTTGGAAATCGTTGTATAGCCTTGCACAACGCTGTGGAGGGTTGGAAAACCATTCTACGTTATTGGAAATCGTTGGAGAGCCTTCCACAACGTTGTGGACTGTTGGAAAAACAATCTACGTGATTGGAAATCCTTGGAGAGCCTTCCACAACGTTGTGGAGGGTCTGAAAACGATTCTACGTTCTTGGAAATCGTTGGATAGCCTTCCACAACGCTGTGGAGGGTTGAAAAACCGTTCTATGTTATTGGAAATCGTTAGAGAGCCTTCCACAACGTTGTGGAGTGTTGGAAATCCATTCTACGTTATTAGAAATCGTTGGATAGCCTTCTACAACGTTGTGGACTGTTGGAAAAACAATCTGCGTGATTGGAAATCCTTGGAGAGCCTTCCACAACGTTGTGGAGGGTCTGAAAACGATTCTACGTTCTTGGAAATCGTTGCATAGCCTTTCACAACGCTGTGGAGTGTTGAAAAACCATTCTACGTTATTGGAAATCGTTGGATAGCATTCGACAACGTTGTGGAGGGTTCGAAAGCGATTCTGCGTTCTTGGAAATCGTTGGACAGACTTCCACAACGCTATGGAGGGTTGGGAAACCATTCTACGTTATTGGAAATGGTTGGATAGCCTTCCACAACATTGTGAACGTTTGGAAAACCACTCTACGCTATTGGAAATCGTTGGATAGCATTCCACAACATTGTGGACGGTTGGAAAACCATTCTACGTTATTGGAAATCGTTACAAAGCCTTCCACAACTTTGTGGAGGGTTGGAAAACGATTCTACGTGATTGGAAATCCTTGGAGAGCCTTCTACAATGTTGTGGTGGGTTGGAGAACCATTCTACGTTATTGGAAATCGTTGCAAAGTCTTCCACAACGTTGTGCAGGGTTGGACATTCATTCTACGTAATTGGAAATCGTTGGATAGCCTTCTACAATGTTGTGGAAGGTTGGAGAACCATTCTACGTTATTGGAAATCGTTGGAGAGCCTTCCACGACGTTGTGGACTGTTGGAAAAACAATCTACGTGTTCGGAAATCGTTGGATAGCATTCCACAACATTGTGGACGGTTGGAAAACCATTCTACGTTATTGGAAATCGTTACATAGCATTCCACAACGTTGTGGAGTGTTGGAAAAATATTCTACGTTATTGGAAATCGTTAGAGAGCCTTCCACAACGTTGTGGAGTGTTGGAAAACCATTCTACGTTATTGGAAATCCTTGGAGAGCCTTCCACAACGTTGTGGAGGGTCTGAAAACGATTCTACGTTCTTGGAAATCGTTGTATAGCCTTGCACAACGCTGTGGAGGGTTGCAAAACCATTCTACGTGATTGGAAATCCTTGGAGAGCCTTCCACAACGTTGTGGACTGTTGGAAAAACAATCTGCGTGATTGGAAATCCTTGGAGAGCCTTCCACAACGTTGTGGAGGGTCTGAAAACGATTCTACGTTCTTGGAAATCGTTCGATAGCCTTTCACAACGCTGTGGAGGGTTGAAAAACCATTCTACGTTATTGAAAATCGCTAGAGAGCCTTCCACAACGTTGTGGAGTGTTGGAAAACCATTCTACGTTATTGGAAATCGTTGGATAGCCTTCCACAAGGTTGTGGATGTTTGCCAAACGATTCTACGGGGTTCGACATCGTGGGAGGACGTTCTACAACGTTCTGGAGGGATGGAAAACCATTCTACGTTATTGCAAATCGTTGGATAGCATTCCACAACATAGTGGAGGGTTGGAAAACGATTCTACGTTATTGGAAATCGTTAGATAGCATTCCACAACGTTGTGGAGGGTTGGAAAATCATTCTACATAATTGGAAATCGTTGGATAGCCTTCTACAATGTTGTGGAGGTTTGGCGAACCATTCTACGTTATTGGAAATCGTTGCAAAGTCTTCCACAAGGTTGTAGAGGGTTGGACAATCATTCTACGTTATTGGAGATCGTAGGATAGCCTTTCACAACGTTGTGGAGGGTAGGAAAACCATTCTACGTTATTGCAAAACGTTGGAGAGCATTCCACAACGATGTGGAGGGTTGGAAAACCATTCTACGTGATTGGAAATCCTTGGAGAGCCTTCCACAACGTTGTGGAGGGTTGGAAAACGATTCTACGTTATTGGAAATCGTTGGATAGCATTCCACAACGTTGTGGAAGGTTTGAAAATCATTCTACG
Organism: Bombus pascuorum; assembly: GCF_905332965.1. Classification (NCBI taxonomy): domain Eukaryota; kingdom Metazoa; phylum Arthropoda; class Insecta; order Hymenoptera; family Apidae; genus Bombus; species Bombus pascuorum. The sequence continues at coordinate 23,291,591 of NC_083489.1, read as the reverse complement.
TAATTGGAGATCGTTGGATAGCATTCCACAACGATGTGGAGGGTTGGAAAACCATTCTACGTGATTGGAAAACCTTGGAGAGCCTTCCACAACGTTGTGGAGTGTAGGAAAACCATTCTACGTTATTGGAAATCGTTAGAGAGCCTTCCACAACGTTGTGGAGTGTTGGAAAACCATTCTACGTTATTGGAAATCCTTGGAGAGCCTTCCACAACGTTGTGGAGGGTCTGAAAACGATTCTACGTTCTTGGAAATCGTTGTATAGCCTTGCACAACGCTGTGGAGGGTTGGAAAACCATTCTACGTTATTGGAAATCGTTGGATAGCCTTCCACAACGTTGTGGAGTGTTGGAAAATCATTCTACGTGATTGAAAATCGTTGGAGAGCCTTCCACAATGATGTGGACCGTTGGAAAACCATTCTACGTGATTGGAAATAGTTGGAGAGCCTTCCTCAACGTTGTGGAGTGTTGGAAAACCATTCTACGTGAGTGCAAATAAATGCAGAGCCTTCCTCAACGATGTGGAGTGTTGGAAAACCATTCTACGTGATTGGAAATAGATGGAGAGCCTTCCACAACGTTGTGGAAGGTTGGAAAATTATTATACGTGATTGGAAATCCTTGGAGAGCCTTCCACAACGTTGTGGAGGGTTAGAAAACGATTCTGCGTTCTTGGAAATCGTTGGACAGACTTCCACAACGCTGTGGAGGGTTGGGAAACCATTCTACGTTATTGGAAATGGTTGGATAGCCTTCCACAACATTGTGAACGTTTGGAAAACCACTCTACGTTATTGGAAATCGTTGGATAGCATTCCACAACATTGTGGACGGTTGGAAAACCATTCTACGTTATTGGAAATCGTTACAAAGCCTTCCACAACTTTGTGGAGGGTTGGAAAACGATTCTACGTGATTGGAAATCCTTGGAGAGCCTTCTACAATGTTGTGGAGGGTTGGAGAACCATTCTACGTTATTGGAAATCGTTGCAAAGTCTTCCACAACGTTGTGCAGGGTTGGACATTCATTCTACGTAATTGGAAATCGTTGGATAGCCTTCTACAATGTTGTGGAAGGTTGGAGAACCATTCTACGTTATTGGAAATCGTTGGAGAGCCTTCCACAACGTTGTGGACTGTTGGAAAAACAATCTACGTGTTTGGAAATCGTTGGATAGCATTCCACAACATTGTGGACGGTTCGAAAACCATTCTACGTTATTGGAAATCGTTACATAGCCTTCCACAACTTTGTGGAGGGCTGGAAAACGATTCTGCGTTATTGGAAATCGTTGGATAGAGTTCCACAACGTTGTGGAGGGTTGGAAAACCATTCTACGTTATTGGAAATCGTTGGATAGCCTTCCACAACGTTGTGGAGTTTTGGAAAAATATTCTACGTTATTGGAAATCGTTAGAGAGCCTTCCACAGCGCTGTGGAGGGTTCGGAAACCATTCTACGTTATTGGAAATCGTTGGATAGCCTTCCAGAGCGCTGTGGAGTGTTTTAAAACCATCCTACGTTATTGGAAATCGTTGGAGAGCCTTCCACAACGTTGTGGAGGGTTGGGAAACCATTCTACGTTATTGAAAATCGTTGGATAGCCTTCCACAACGTTGTGGACGTTTGGAAAACCACTCTACGTTATTGGAAATCGTTGGATAGCATTCCACAACATTGTGGACGGTTGGAAAACCATTCTACGTTATTGGAAATCGTTACATAGCCTTCCACAACTTTGTGGAGGGTTGGAAAACGATTCTGCGTTATTGGAAATCGTTGGATAGCCTTCCACAACGTTGTGGAGTGTTGGAAAACGATTCTACGTGATTGGAAATCCTTGGAGAGCCTTCCACAACGTTGTGGAGGGTTGGAAAATCATTCTACGTGATTGGAAATCCTTGGAGAGCCTTCCACAACGTTGTGGAGGGTTGGAAAGTCATTCTACGTGATTGGAAATCCTTGGAGAGCCTTCCACAACGTTGTGCAGGGTTGGAAAATCATGCTACGTTATTGGAGATCGTTGGATAGCCTTCCACAGCGTTGTGGAGTGTTTTAAAACCATTCGACGTTATTGGAAATCGTTGGATAGCATTCCACAACATTGTGGACGGTTGGAAAACCATTCTACGTTATTGCAAATCGTTGGATAGCATTCCACAACGTTGTGGAGGGTTGGAAAGCGATTCTGCGTTTTTGGAAATCGTTGGACAGACTTCCACAACGCTGTGGAGTGTTGGAAAACCATTCTACGTGAGTGCAAATAAATGCAGAGCCTTCCTCAACGATGTGGAGTGTTGGAAAACCATCCTACGTGATTGGAAATAGATGGAGAGCCTTCCACAACGTTGTGGAAGGTTGGAAAATTATTATACGTGATTGGAAATCCTTGGAGAGCCTTCCACAACGTTGTGGAGGGTTGGAAAGCGATTCTGCGTTCTTGGAAATCGTTGGACAGACTTCCACAACGCTGTGGAGGGTTGGGAAACAATTCTACGTTATTGGAAATGGTTGGATAGCCTTCCACAACATTGTGAACGTTTGGAAAACCACTCTACGTTATTGGAAATCGTTGGATAGCATTCCACAACATTGTGGACGGTTGGAAAACCATTCTACGTTATTGGAAATCGTTACAAAGCCTTCCACAACTTTGTGGAGGGTTGGAAAACGATTCTACGTGATTGGAAATCCTTGGAGAGCCTTCCACAACGTTGTGGAGGGTTGGAAAATCATTCTACGTTATTGGAAATCGTTGGATAGCCTTCCACAACGTTGTGGAGGGTTGGAAAATCATTCTACGTGATTGGGAATCGTTGGAGAGCCTTCCACAACGTTGTGCAGGGTTGGAAAATCATTCTACGTTATTGGAAATCGTTGCAAAGTCTTCCATAAGGTTGTAGAGGGTTGGACAACCATTCTACGTTCTTGGAAATCGTTGGACAGCCTTCCACAGCGCTGTGGAGGGTTCGGAAACCATTCTACGTTATTGGAAATCGTTGGATAGCCTTCCAGAGCGCTGTGGAGTGTTTTAAAACCATCCTACGTTATTGGAAATCGTTGGAGAGCCTTCCACAACGTTGTGGAGGGTTGGGAAACCATTCTACGTTATTGAAAATCGTTGGATAGCCTTCCACAACGTTGTGGACGTTTGGAAAACCACTCTACGTTATTGGAAATCGTTGGATAGCATTCCACAACATTGTGGACGGTTGAAAAACCATTCTACGTTATTGGAAATCGTTACATAGCCTTCCACAACTTTGTGGAGGGTTGGAAAACGATTCTGCGTTATTGGAAATCGTTGGATAGCCTTCCACAACGTTGTGGAGTGTTGGAAAACGATTCTACGTGATTGGAAATCCTTAGAGAGCCTTCCACAACGTTGTGGAGTGTTGGAAAATCATTCTACGTGATTGGAAATCCTTGGAGAGCCTTCCACAACGTTGTGCAGGGTTGGAAAATCATTCTACGTGATTAGAAATCCTTGGAGAGCCTTCCACAACGTTGTGGAGGGTTGGAAAATCATTCTACGTGATTGGAAATCGTTGGAGAGCCTTCCACAACGTTGTGGAGTGTTGGAAAACCATTCTGCGTGATATGAAATAGTTGAAGTCCCTTCCACTACGTCGTGGATCATTGTCAAACGATTCTACGCGGTTCGACATCGTGGGAGGACGTTCCTAAACGTACTGGAGTGTTGGAAAACCATTCTACGTTTTTGGAAATCGTTGGAGAGCCTTCCGCAACGTTGTGGAGGGTTGGAAAAGTTAGAAGCCAATACTACATAACGTTATACGTCATAGCTAATACTACATAGCGTTATACGCCATTACGTAATAGTATATAACGTTATACGTTATAAGGCAATGCTACATAACGTTAAACGTCATATGGTAAAACTACATAACGTTATACGTCATTAAGTAATACTACATAACGTTACACGTCATTACGTAATAGTATATAACGTTATACGTTAGAACGTAGTAGTATATAACGTTATACGTTAGTACGTAATCGTATATGACGTTATACGTCATAAGGTAGTACTACATAACGTTATACGTCAGTACGTAATATTATATGACGTTATACGTCATAACGTAATAGTTTATAACGTTATACGTCATAACGTAATAGTATATAACGTTATAAGTTAGTACGTAATTGTATATAACGTTATACGTTATAAGGTAATAGTACATAACGTTATACGTCATATGGTAATACTACATAACGTTATACGTCATTACGTAATACTATATAACGTTATACGTCTTAAGCTAATACTACATAACGTTATACGTTATTAAGTAATAATATATTACGTTATACGTTAGTACGTACTAGTATATAACGTTATATGTTAGTACGTAATAGTATATAACGTTATACGTTATAAGGTAATGCTACATAACGTTAAACGTCATATGGTAATACTACATAACGTTATACGTCATTACGTAATAGTATATAACGTTATACGTTAGTACGTAATAGGATATAACGTTGTACGTCATACGGTAAAACTATTTAACGTTATACGTTATAAGGTAATACTATATAACATTATACGTCATAACACAATAGTATATACCGTTATACGTTAGTACGTAGTAGTATATAATGTTATACGTCAGTACGTAATACTATATAACGTTATACGTCATAAGCTAGTACTGCATAGCGTTATACGCCATTATGTAATAGTATATAACGTTATACGTTAGTACTTAATAGTATATAACATTATACGTTATTACGTAATAGTGTTATTCGTTATACGCTATTACGTAATAGTACATAACGTTATACGTCATAAAGTAATAGTATATAACGTTATACGTTATAAGGTAATTCTACATAACGTTTTACGTTATAACGTAATAGTATATAACGTTATACGTTAGTAGCTAATAGGATATAACGTTGTACGTCATACGGTAATACAATATAACGTTATACGTCAGTACGTAATAGTATAAAACATTATACGTCATTAGGTAATACTATATAACGTTGTACGTCAGTACGTAATAGTATATAACGTTATAAGTTAGTACGTAATTGTATATAACGTTATACGTTATAAGGTAATAGTACATAACGTTATACGTCATATGGTAATACTACATAACGTTATACGTCATTACGTAATACTATATAACGTTATACGTCTTAAGCTAATACTACATAACGTTATACGTTATTAAGTAATAATATATTACGTTATACGTTAGTACGTACTAGTATATAACGTTATATGTTAGTACGTAATAGTATATAACGTTATACGTTATAAGGTAATGCTACATAACGTTAAACGTCATATGGTAATACTACATAACGTTATACGTCATTACGTAATAGTATATAACGTTATACGTTAGTACGTAATAGGATATAACGTTGTACGTCATACGGTAAAACTATTTAACGTTATACGTTATAAGGTAATACTATATAACATTATACGTCATAACACAATAGTATATACCGTTATACGTTAGTACGTAGTAGTATATAATGTTATACGTCAGTATGTAATACTATATAACGTTATACGTCATAAGCTAGTACTGCATAGCGTTATACGCCATTATGTAATAGTATATAACGTTATACGTTAGTACTTAATAGTATATAACATTATACGTTATTACGTAATAGTGTTATTCGTTATACGCTATTACGTAATAGTACATAACGTTATACGTCATAAAGTAATAGTATATAACGTTATACGTTATAAGGTAATTCTACATAACGTTTTACGTTATAACGTAATAGTATATAACGTTATACGTTAGTAGCTAATAGGATATAACGTTGTACGTCATACGGTAATACAATATAACGTTATACGTCAGTACGTAATAGTATAAAACATTATACGTCATTAGGTAATACTATATAACGTTGTACGTCAGTACGTAATAGTATATAACGTTATACGTTTGTACGTAGTAGTATATAACGTTATACGTTAGTACGTAATAGTATATAACGTTATACGTCATTACGTAATAGTATATAACGTTATACGTTATAACGTAATACTATATAACCTTATACGTTATAGGGTAATACTATATAACGTTATACATTACTACGTAATAATATATAACGTTATACATGAATACGTAATAGTATATAACGTTATACATGAATACGTAATAGTATATAACGTTATTCGTTGTTACGTAATGCTATATAACGTTATACGTTATTACGTAATACTATATAACGTTATACGTTATTACGTATTACTGTATAACGTTATACCTTAATACGTAACAGTATATAACGTTATACGTTGTTACGTAATGCTACATAACGTTATACGTCATTACGTAATACTATATAACGTTATAACTTAATACGTAATAGTATATAACGTTATACGTTGTTACGTAATGGTACATAACGTTATACGTCATTACGTAATAGAATATAACGTTATACGTTGTTACGTAATGCTACATAACGATATACGCTATAAAGTAATAGTATATAACGTTATACATTATTACGTAATAGTGTATAACGCTATACGTCATAACATAATACTATATAATGTATTACTATGTAACGTTACACATTACAACGTAATACTATTTAACGCTATACGTTATAGCGTTATACGTTATTCCGTAACGCTGTATGACGTAATATTCTATAACGGAATACTGTATAACGTAGTACTATATAGAGTAGTACCATATAACTTTATATGTTATAACGTATTACTACATAACATTATATGTTTTACCGTTATACTATATAACGTTATGTGTTATACCGTACTATTATTTAAAGTAATACTATATTACATTATACATTATAACGTAATACTATATAACGTTACTCATTACAACGTAATACTGTATAACGTTATAAGTTATAACGTATTAACTTATAACGTTATACTACATAACGTAATACTTTATTTCGTTATACGTTATAACGTAACACTATATAACGTAATACGTTATAGCGTTTTACTTTATTACGTAATATGTTGTAACCTATTGCGTTATAACGTAATACTATACAACGTATTAGTATATTATGTAATAATATTGAACGCTATATATTATAACGTACTGTATTATAACGTGTGATGGTTATATATTGCATAATATTATGTAATATGATGGGGTAGTATGTATTATTATATGACTTAATACATTATGACATAATGGAATATCTAATTACCACGGTTACTTGTCAAATTCTGTGATAATCATATTAGTTCTAGCAGACATCTTCTCTATTACGCAATAATAATGTCTAATACAAAGGAAGACTCGTTACACGCCTCTAATCATAATGTTAATCCAACATATATATCTTAAGTACTTTTTACCACGGTCAAAATTATTCGATCACGACGACTATTAATATATTACCTTTTATTGACACCTATTTATAGTTATTGTAGAAATGTGATTATAGACATCGATAATTACATGGACGGTATATTTTGAAATTCTTGTAATTGTTTTTTGTAATGGTTAAAAATCCTCATCCGAGTGATCTAGCGTACTAACGATACGTTTTTCTTGTCCAACCTTCAAGTCAATATTCTCAATTTCTGCTCCTCCTACAGAGTCTAGAATATTATTATCATCGTCGTCATTGAGATCACGATCGATTAAACAAGTCACTGTCACTATCTAGCGAGCCATCAGTTTCATGTGATTCTTAATGTAGTCGTCATATAAAACTCTTAATTCAATTTCAAATTTTTCAAATTCCTCCATGAAAACTGGGTGTACCTTTCTTAATGTTCGCAATCTCTTTTGGTTGCTGTCAAGCTCTGCACGTTATCTTTCAATTCTTGTATCCAAACTTTGCTCTGTGTTCTTTAATCATTAGAGAAACTATAATGGAATATTTAAAGATTAGAGGAATTATTAAAGAATATTTTACCATTCTAAGAATAAAATGAAGAGGTAGTAATACCTTAACGTTCTCAATTTGTTTTTTAGTGTCATCAACTTCTTTATGTACATTTTCTATAACACTTTTCAAGATCATCTCAATTTCTGTGATGTCAAATTGTCTAGCAACTTTTGAGTTACGAATCTCTCTGAGATCAACTTCACGACCTAATAAGTCAAAAAGTGGTGCACCAGTGACAGTCAACTGACTGGCTAACTGCCTAGTTGATTTTAATTCATTTACTTTATTGGAAATGTCAAAACTAATTGTACTAAAATTACCATCAGACATTATACTGTTATTAATATTATTATTTTGTGCATCGTATAGTAATATGGCTACTTTTAGTAATTCTTTTACAGCATAGCCATCAGCTTGGTATAATTTTTTTTTATTTAATTTGACATTTGTTTTTAAAGCCTGTATTAAAATCATTTGACAATGATAAATTTCAGTATAAAAATATAAAAACAACATAGTATAAACAGTACAATATTAATCCATTAAAAAATATAAATATTAATTTACTATTTTTATTTTCTTATAATTTCGTTAATAAGAAGTTGATACTTCCAGAGGAACTTAAAATTAAAATTGGAAACTATATTAATTAGGTACTTTTTCTATGCATGCTTAAAAATTAAATAACAATTAAGAAATAAACATAAATGGTAAAAATATAAATTATAAAATTCGATGATGAAACATTTTATTTTCATGAAATATAAAACTAACGAAATTAAAAATTACAAACTGCAAGTTTTATTACCATAAATTCAGCAACTGCACGTATTAATAAAATACGCTCTTCTTCGGTATTATGTTCACTAGATATATCCGCATCTGGGTCAGATCTTTTGGGCAGCCAAACAAGAATTTCAGCACCCAATGGAAGATTTGACAGTGGCAAATTTCCAACAGAAATTAATCTAGGATAACCAAGGACTCGCATCACTTTCGTAAAATCTATCAAAAGAATAAATATAATTATCGTATCAAGTTATATTTTGATTTAGTTGAGCACATTGTCAAGGAAATATCGAGTTTCATACATTATATATATAAGACATTATTTTTCTTTGAATCATAGGTTCAAAAGAAGGCCTTCGAAAATATTACTCAAAATTTTGATTCATACATTTTTTCTACTTCTGTTGTAACCATAAATACATAACAAATTAAGAAATTTAATTGCAATTATAGTAACTAAATCGTTATATATTAATTTTTTTAAAGAATTCCAAGTTTATATAATATAATACTTATAATCCGCAAATGAATGATGGTACATATTGGTATTCAATATTTACATCAGAATGACAATTATTAATTAATTGAATTATTTTTTTCTAAAGTGAATTAAATATATATTTTAAAAAATTCATAAAAATTAATAAAAGTCAAATTAAGAAAATCACCATCTAATATTAAAAATCACTAATATGACGATGGCTAATATTGGATGGATGATTATTACACAACCCTCTTTAGATAATTTATTTTTATATTGTAATGATATAATTATTTAAAACCTTTCTTATGTGAAATTAGTGCTTATAGTTATAACATTTGTTTGTAGTTGTGAAAAATTACAAACCTGTTCGAATAATTTATTTCTAATATCCTCTGCTAGCCACGTAGCACTTTCTACATGCAACCTTAAATCTACTTTACTATTTGTGCGATTTATATGCTGCGATTTATATATCAAGTTCTTTAATTAGTATACATAGTATTCAACATAACCTGAGAATGTTATACAATTATATAGTATAAATAATTCTTAATTATAAGTCTTTATATTTCATAACGTATAAGATAATTTTAAAAAATTGTTTAGTTAAAGTTAGTTATGTTAATTTTATTTTAAACATAAATATCAGAAATATTCTAAGCAAAATTTTAAATAAATAATTAGGAGATTTCGTACGTGAAATCAACAAAATAAAATGTACAAAATAGTAGATTCTAGTACATTATTAAATTATAATAAACTTACGAAGGTTGGCATGAACCGTATTAAATTGCTTGTGGGATATAACTTACCAAGAAAAAAAGCACTTTTGTAAGCAAAGTCTCTTCCAAGAATACAAAATTGATTATGTATTATATCTGTCTTAAAAATTCAAGTCTACCGTCTGCTGACAATAATCATTTTGTCGTTTCTTTAAATTCTTAAATCATACCATAACCTATACTGCGGTAATAACAAACGTGTCATCTGAACGTTGCTACTAGCTACAAGTTCCAGAATCGATTCTCACAAAAATTCTTTGTAATATTTCGATATTTCGATTTCAATATATGTTAAGCAACCAGTGAAAGATGCTTTGTTGTGTGCCTATTTAACGCAATATTAATTTGGCTTATCATAAAAAGTGCATGATATATTAGTGGTTAGTGTTCTGTTTATATCGATTATAGTACAGCATGTGGCAAGATATTTCAAATAAGTGCATTTTTTCTTAAATTATAACATTTAATTCATGTAGCAACGCCAGTAAATTTTTTAATGTCTGAGTACTTTTTTAAGTTAAAGTTAATTCATTTCAATTCAGTTCTCAGTATCGTGCTTTACATGTTTTCGCATCACTAGGATAATCTGGAATGACTAATTTAAAATAATTTAGTAATATGCTAAAAACTTATTACAATTTCTTGTATATATGTATATATGTATCGTAAGTGTATATATATATATATATATATATATATATATATATATATACGTATTAATATAGAAGGTAAAATCGTACAATTTTACATAAAATAGAAATCAATTGAGAGAAATAGAAAGCAATAAACAAACTAACAAATAATTAACAAATAATAGTGAGTAAATCGACGAATTTCGAAATTTGAAAAACTCGTTCAATACTATACTAATTAATAAACACAAATTAGCATCAATTATTAAAACGAGTACAAAGTCGCATCAGTATTTTTATAATGCATTTTAGTCCCACGTGTTTAGAGAGCTTCAGAATCCTTTAATCCTTTAATCAATAACTTTCAACGTTATCGATTCACCATAGAATATAATTACAGCATGTGCAATGGTTCAGAATTCAAACTGTAAATTTTGATTCGAAATTATAAATAAAGTATATGGTAGAACAGGACATCGTATAATCGTAAAAAAAGTACGTATAGAATTCTATATATAATTTTATAATACTTGTTTATTTCTGTTATAAAACAATTTAATGTGATTTATGTAGAACAAAATTATAAGAAAAGGTTATTGGGTATAGAAATTATCATGAGGGCTAGATTCATTTAGTTAAGAAGGAGTACACAAGAAATTGTCACATACTACCAAAAAATCAAAAAATTGTACATCGCATTTAATATTTTACAATTTCAGGAAATAATACGAATCTTGTTAATAATCCAAATTTAATTACACGCGATTAAATAATATTGATTTCGATGTACACAAGTAAGTACAACATACATACAATTATTTTATACACAACTATAATACACAATACATAGAATTCTTCTTTGATGGAATGTTGGTCGCGGATAACACCTAATGATTACTAGGTATTAAATTTCACAGTGAGTGTGAAAGACTATCTCGTAAAACAATAAAAGCACCGGTATGCATTTGTTTGCGGTTAGGTTTTATTACCAAAATTACAAACCGGAGAATAATGAACTGATCAAGGTTGCTGACGTATCACCGCATTTCAAAAGAAGGAATATTCATAAATATTGTGACTAAACAATTTATATAATAATTTAAGAATTTTCTAATATTTTTAATGCCTTTTAAGAATGTTACCAAAATTGTTAAAGATTATTTTTCCTATTGTTCAGGCAAATGCTTTTTTCAGATACAAATATAAAGGGAATAAACAATTTGAAATTATTAATGAATTAAAAGAATACCACAATAAGGAATATGATAACCCATCGCAAAACTATATTCTCAAGCTGTATCATTCTTTCTCCAAAATGTATAGTTAACAACACTAACGCCTTGTTAGAAAAGAAACGTCTTAGTTTTGAGAATGTGTTGTCATTTTACTCGATTTTCCTCTTTTGCTAATATAAGAATAAGTAATGAAATTCCACTGAACAATTAAGGATTGTATTACTCGGGAAAGTATTTGAACAGTTATCATAGAAAACTTTTACGTATACGTTCTGTATATTTTATGTTTATATAAAACGTTTTCAAATTTCATTGACACTATAATGAAACACAACTAACTTGATTATATCGATAAAATTTAAAATGAAATATTGTACAGAAGTTACGAGACATTTACTACAAAAAATGTTTAAGAAAAATTAGTATACGGTACGAATAGCAGTCTTACACCTATAATTAGTATTTAATGCTATAGTATTATAATATATAATATTAATATATTTGACTGAATATTGACATTTTTTAACAGAGTGAATAATTGACTGTTTAAATATTTCTGAGTTCTCTGCGAAATATGTACTTGCACTAAATATTTTGTAGCTTTCTTCTACAGTTTCAATAGCACATTTCCCACGATATCGCTCTATTACCAATATAATCATGATAATTCTAATCACTATAATCGTAATCTTATCGTAATCTTACAGTTGTATTTTCATTACAGTATTAATGAAATTTTAAAATATTTCTATACGTGAACACGTATAAACATAAATTTCTACAGTTGGTTTCTCTAACATAAGTGTTCGAATACCGTTGTGAGATAGGTTCCTAAATAAACTAGACTATTTAGGTTAGTAAATATACTATAGGTTCCTAAGTATTTAAATATCTATCTAAAAATCTAAGAATAGTTTAGATGTGCTATTTTTCTGTCTGGAAGTATCATTCTTAGTCAAAAAACTGATAAGTCGGATATTTCATATTTTTAACGATATTCGATAAAACTACGTATTGTTGTAAAGTACACAAAACTATTGGCGCAATCGTTGTTTTGCAATGGTCTGAAGGATTGCACAAACGCATTCTGGAAAAGACGGTAATAACTGACAAGCGATCTGCCGCAAGGACGCCGAACTTCTTAACTCGACTGTGCGTTTTTCCCGGCTAAATATTGTGACAAGGCCGCTACTTTACGGTGTTGCGGGTTATTGCACCAACGAAAATTTATTTGTCGTAAGTCGTAAAATCGATCGGACTCATCGATTATTTATTAATAATTAATAAATTAATTTGCGAAACAGATTCAATAGTAGGATGTACCTTATTTCGTTAAGTACACGTGGATTCTAATTCAATAATATATAGTTAAATTCATATAGAATTGGATGTAGAAAGTATTCGTACACTCTTTAAAACAGAATAACTTTTTTAAAATTGGATCAAACGACTTGAGTCTTTTTGATAAGATAGAAGGATCAGTTTACTAGATGACGTGTACAAAATTTTGGGAAAAATTGCCGTTGGTCCTGAAGAATATAGTAAAGGTCACTTTTTACAACTTTTCTTTTTTCTAAGGCTGTAATAAAAATTTTGAAACGCACACTTTGTGGATGTATGGTCAGCTATATACAATGCTATAGTGAATATTTCATCGAAATCGAATGACGTTACTATGTGCTACAAACAGTTAAAAACAGTTAAAAATGGTGAAAATTGCAGTTTTTCAGTGAGTTTCAAATCTTATGAAACATCTTGTATATAACTGGCATAAATCTTCAAAATTTGTCATTTACATCTTCATTACAATCTTACATGGAAAAGTTGTAGAAAGCGACCTTTATTATTTTCTTCAGGACAAATCACAATTTTTTCAAAAATTTCTTTTACATCATCTGTATGTAGTATACAGTAAACTAATTCTTCTATCTTTTCAATAAAATTTAAATCGTTTGGTCTAATTTTTAAAAAGTTATTCCATTTCAAAGAATGTACAAATACTTTTTACACCCATTGCATATGTATAATATTGAAGTATAATATCATACAAATCATTTATAAGTATTCACACATTTGGCTGATTTGTATTGATAATGTTTGAATTCGCTCAGAGCGTGAAAATTAGTAATGAATTAATCATTAGAGGCAGCATTTACTATCGCCCTATGAAGTCAACAGACTATATATAACTTAAATTTTTTATTAAAAAGATAATAATAATATATTTTATTAAGTACTACAGATAGTACTATATATACATTTTGTTATTTAAATATCGTTGCTTGTATCACGTCATCAGAGACCTTTTATCGGTTAGAAGAAGAATCTTGTTTAAAGGAATCTGACTTATAATTCAGAAATCAAAAGATCTGAAGATAAAGAACTTATCAAGTAACAAAATTGTTCTGCAAGTTTTAACAATTATGAACACTAGCTTTAATACTGCATATTGGTTTTTAAAAGTCCATTTAATCACATCATAATATTCGTAGTATGTTATACATACTTAGCTATAACCACAAGAAATAAACTCATTGAAACTAGATTTACCTATAATTGTACAATTAAGATATATTTTAACAAAAATAAGTATATGTTCGGTATTTTTAAGCGGTGATGCAATTGAATATATTATATACATATATATTACAGAGGTTAACAAACCTCGCTATGATAGAAGTGTTGTATGTTTTATTGGAAAGATATTTTTATGCGTATATATGTATATGTATATACATGTAGAGAAAATACTACATTATGTATTGTATTAGGTTAAGAATCTATACGTTTGGGCAGATATGAAAAGAAGACTGTCTATAATAATAGTTTTTGAAAAATTAGATTTATTAGAAATTAAATTCTATTCATTTTGTATAAATACATATAAATATCTTTTTCATTATAATAATATTCATTCTAAAAATATTCAATCAAGATGGAACAGTGTTTTCTAAGAAATATAAATATGAGGAATGAAATTCCAACAGCGACTCGTATAAGTAAAAACAAGTGACTTTACACGAAGAAATCGTAAAAGTGTAAGAATCGGAAAGGTTTGAATAAAGATTATTTATTTAATGCTGTTCCGTTCGAAGCTTCATTTTTTAAAATAATGAAACAATAAACAGTAACAAATGAGAGTCTTGATGCTTTTACGGTCTATATTATCACTTGGCACTGTTATATTTAATATTACTTCAGCTAAGACAATTTGAAGCTTTCTGAAAAGGAGAAGAAGAAGCAGATTTCCGACGTTTCGCCAGTATTGCAGCTGGCTTCAGGATATCGCGCTAATACTCGGAAGATGAAGTAATATTAAATATAACAATACCAAATGTAATGCGAATTGCGATAACAAAGGGATAATTAATATATGAATTAAGACCTCTGTGATTTTGTTAAGAAACACTTTTGCTTTTGGAAAATGAAAGTAATTTCAATTATTAAGTGTTCACCATTATTCATTTTTTAAACATCATAATTAGACATTATTCGTTTCCTAGGTTCTAAAATTGTTGGAATAACAAACTTCTTTTTTAAGGTAAAATCTCTCTTGCAAATTTTATTCGTAAGATTATAGTTTTAAGATTAGTTAGTAATCTTCAAAAAGGAAAACCTCGAAAGTAATGTTTCCAAAACTACAATTCCTGCAACGTATTAAATATTAAATATGTATATTCCAAGAAAATTCCTACAAAAGCCACTTCATTCATTCAACGCGTATAAAATTCAACAAGCATTTATAAGCTCACAATACTATCAGATGACGATACCCATAGCTGCTACCGCACAATCATTCTCAATAATATTCAAATTTTGTGGCAGCTGTTTAAATCTTTAAGTTGTTCACCTTCCGTATCACAAGTCTATTTATACGCACAGTTGGAAAATTTCACAGGTTAGCAGTGGTCATTATGATTCAATCGAACCAACTCATGAAACAATGTATGATGAAAGTTTACTCGTGACTATGAGTCGATACTGCTGATAACATTGACACAAAATTGCAATTATCGTAACATTACGCGGACGACGTGCGTTTATATATTTATGATGCGATTTTTCGTATAAGTATTGTTGGGTGTTATTTGATTATACGTATGTACATTAACGTCCATAAGTTTAGTCAGCTTAGGAGTAACAGTAGATATTTAAATTTGATCAAAGCGTACAGATGAACGATGAATTAACTGAAAGCAGTATTTACTATCTTTTTATGGAATTGGTAAAATATAAATTTAGGTTGGTTATTAAAGGGCATATAGCAGTAATATATGTTACTATTTAATATATATTCTACTACACATATTTGTTATTTAAATGGTACTAATTGTATCAACATTAGAAGTCTTTCTATTAGTTTAGGAGATCCTTCTTAATCTGACTTATGAATCAAAAATCCAGAAATCTAAAGATAAAGAGTTTACTAAGTAGCAAGATGATTCTACGAGGTTTGACAATTTACAAACACCATCTTTACTGCGATACTACATATTGCATTTTAAAAATTAATATCATCGTGCCATAATGTTCTTGTATATTCTATAGTATTGTATTATATCTTATATAATCTTATAAGTCTATTCTTACATACGTAGTTAAGGTAATTATAAAGATTAACGATCATAATTTCATTTATCTGTAATTTTAGAATTAAAATATATCTTAAATTAAAGAATAAGCAAGTTTCTCGATATTTTTGTATAGTAGTGTATATGTATTATACGTATTATCACTATGGGATTTAATGTTTTCCACTTGTCGTCATTTCGTCTAACAAGGAGCATCCAATAGAACGAACAAATAGAGAAGGAGTGGACGAGAAGGAGAAAAAATGGAAAGAAGGATTGCACAATTTGGCGCGTGACCGCAGCCTGGTGGAACGCGCATTCATGTACAAGCGCAGGAATACGCGATTTATCTCGTACGAGTCGCGTGGCGGCTGGATTCTATTTTATAGATGACTGTGTAATTCACGATATGGTTGTCGAGTAAAATATCTTCGTGCCACGCGAACCTAAATGGCTTGCAAGCTTGCTTTCGCGTATTTAATACATTTTGCAGTTGATTGTTTCAGGTTTGACCCTCATCATTTTTGTAAATATTTTATCTTTTAGGTTCTTTCTTCTTTTTCCTTTTTCAAATGTTGACTATTTAGATAATTAGTCGATTATTCATATATGGTTTATTCTGTATTGTTCATTCATATTATAAGTATTAGATATCTTTGCAGTTGTGCAGAAATTCACAAAATTTTCTAAATTTGCAATATTTTATAATTGAACTCGTTCGATTAATTCCTTACGTTACAATTACTCTGATGGTAAATGCATTACAGTAAATTAACAGTTCCTTTCCTTTCATTGTTTGGGACCCTATAGTCAGAAGCCGTATACGGTCCCATACATATGTATATGCTTTAATTCTTCTGTCACCACATACACGACATTCAGTCAATCGTCAAAGACAGTTTTTCTTACGTTTATTCATCTATGGACCGTAAAGTGAAAAATGCCTTTAGAAATTCTTATAAATTCTGCAACTGTGCGTGACATTTTCGATAAAAAAAACCACAGCTGAAAGTGTCGTTTAAACAAAACGTGGTAAGAAGTATCTATATACATTTTTGATAACATATCGTCAAATACGTTACATTTTTATGTTAGGAATAAACGATGGAATTTGTAAAGAAATTTGAGAAAGCATTTTAATATCGTAGTAAGTAGTAAAAAGAAGAAAAAGAAAGAATGGCCATTATTAATATTTCTAGTCAAAGTAATAATACTCAAGAATACTAACCATACAGTTTTCCAAGTAATATCAACGATGGACTATCGAAATTATATTTTGACTTGACATTATCCGAGAACCGATGGAAGAACAGCACGTTTCATAGTTTCGTTCATCAAATATTTCTTTCAACTTCTGAAATTTTACACAATGTAGTTTCTTTAAAGAATTTTTTAATCTAATACAATACCACTGTAATGATTATACAGATAAAATCATAATATATAACACAATTAAAACGTATGTAACGCGATTTTTATGCCCGTTGGACGTAACCGCATTTATGGTGTAAGCATACTTTGTCTTACGATATAAGCGATGAGCGCGATAAAAGATGATCTTTGGTCTTTTTAGAGGCATTAAGATAACCGACAAAATCATTTTAATGAAAGAGTACTGTCGCTATGTGCAACTTACCGAGAAAGTTAGGAGAGAGTCGAATTTGAGTTAACTTTCATACGCTTCAAGAGAATTTTTTATCCGATATGGAAGTTAAGAATTCGTAACATCCTTAAAAGGCATAATTGACGTTTCGAGAACGATCAAAATATACTTCTTTTTATTAATGTACATTGATATTAATATCATGTAATTTTGTAACGCAACTGTCGTAGACAATTAATTAAAGTCATTGTTTGTGGTTAATGGCATCTGGATTCTTGTCTTTCAGCGTTGATTTAGTTTAGATAAAGTTGTATTAAAATAATATAAAATCATTATCAGAATTACTACAAATTAGGATTTCCAGTAATTCCTATTCTATATGATAAATTTATTGATATATGGATTTATTTAAAGTGGGTTAAATAGGAAACGATAGTTATTTAATATGAACTTAATGTAGTAATGTGATATAATTAAGATAATTAGATTGATAATTCACAATTCACAACTAATAATTAACGACTCATAACAACTCGGAAACTAATAATTAACCAACTCGCAATTCGCTCGCAACTCTCTCTCTCTCTCTCTCTCTCTCTTGACTCAACTCTCGACCCGTAACTAATTCCTCACAACTAGATTCTCAATTAACAACTGACGATTAATCGTCCTCCTTCCTCAAGCATCCCTTTGTCGTCTTTTCATGCCAGCGTTCAGCTGTCATTACTTTAGTCACTTGTGAAAGAAGTTATTTAGAGTATTTTGAACTATTATAAGAACATTTAATAATATATACATCAATAGCGACAGATAAGCAATTGTACGACATGTTCGCTGCATTATCGGCGTCTATTAATTATGTCTTGTAATAAAATTATGATATTACTATAATACGATATAAAAGCTTTATCCTAGAATATGTCTTACAATATACAGTGCTGGACAAAAGTATTGGCACAGCAAGATTGTTATGATACAAATGCTTATAACTATTAAACAAATTGATTTAAACAAAAAACTTTTTGACGTATTTATTTATTATCTATCCTAGTTTATTACATAACAAGAGCAACAATATAAATAAAATAATACGCAAAATAATAACAAAAATATATTTTTTGAACATTTTATGGGTGGACAAAAGTATTGGCACAGCATGGAACAAACAATGTATCGTCGCCGTTTTCAACGATTTCCGATCGTCATTTGGAAGTAGCGAAGGGAAATACCCCGTTAGTCTTTTATTATAACACTCGATCAGTGAAACTGGAGACTTCAGTTATTAAACAACAAAAAACCAAGAAAGAGTAATAATGTCTAGAAAAACGAAAGAAACCACAATTGAAGAAAGAAAAATAATATTAAATTTATATAAGATGAATAAATCTTACAACGAAATTGCACAAATCATAAACAGAAGTCGTTTTACTGTGCGTTCAGTCATAAAACGCTTTAAAAGTGAAGAAAATCTAGAGAATCAAATTAGGAGTGGTCGCCCTTCTAAGGTAACAATTCGAGAAAAAAGGAAAATCGTAAATATTGTAAAGAAGGATCCAAAAACTAATTCGACTGAAATTGCTTCGATGTTAAAAGCTGAGTGTGAAAAAGAAGTAAGTACCAAAACTGTACGTAGGGTATTGAAGGATGCCGGTTATTCTGCCCGTGCAGCACGAAGAAAGCCCTACATCAGTAAAATAAACCAAAAGAAAAGAGTGGAATTCGCGAAAGAGTTTGTTACGAAAGATACTGATTTTTGGGAAAAGATCATGTTTTCACATGAAAGTAAGTTTAATATTTTTAAATCTGACGGCAGAATATTAGTATGGCGAAAACCCAACACAGAGATGGACGAACTGAATCTGCAAGCCACCATGAAACATGGGGGTGGTGGTTTAATGGTGTGGGGATGTATGGCATCATCGGGTGTAGGAGAACTTATATTCATTGATGAGATAATGGATAAATATGTATATTTAAATATACTCAAGCAAAATCTTTTGAAAAGTACTCAAAAATTAAACCTCCCCAGGGATTTCTATTTTCAGCAGGATCGAGATCCTAAACATATGGCGTATATTGTTCGTCAGTGGATAATATATAATACTGCCCACACATTAAACACACCACCTCAAAGTCCCGATATGAATCCCATTGAGCACGTGTGGAACGAATTGGAAAAAAGAATTAGGAAACATAATATCACAAGCAAGTCTGAACTGAAGAAAGTTCTTCTGCAGGAATGGAGCAATATTGTACCTGAATTCACTAAAAAATTAGTCCACTCGATGCCCAGAAGATTAAAGGAAGTCCTTAAAAGAAAAGGACTGCCAACAAAATATTAGAAGTTTATTATGTAATTAGTTATAAGCGTAAATATTCTACTGTGCCAATAGTTTTGTCCACCCATAAAATGTTCAAAAAATATATTTTTGTTATTATTTTGCGTATTATTTTATTTATATTGTTGCTCTTGTTATGTAATAAACTAGAATAGATAATAAATAAATACGTCAAAAAGTTTTTTGTTTAAATCAATTTGTTTAGTAGTTATAAGCATTTCTATCATAACAATCATGCTGTGCCAATACTTTTGTCCAGCACTGTAGATGCTCAGTCTCTTGGTCAGCACCATGTTGGCTCTATCACGTACATATACTCATATACTTTTTGAACAAAATAAGGAATCTTAATCTTAGCATCTTAAAATAACATAACATAAAATTTGTATCTTACAACGTAACTTTTTAAATAACTAAGTGTATTGCTTTTTTTTTGAGCTTTTCATCTTTTATTTTTACATCTGTTTGATTATTCTTAAGGTCTATCGCATTTTCTTCTCACTGTCTATTCTCTGTTTAATACTGTACTTAGTTTGCTTCTTACACTATTATTACTAATAGATACTGTGTTTTCATTTATTTCCTGTTTAACAATCTTGAATTTACTATTATTCGAATCCCGTATGATATGTTTCTTATGTCGATTAACAAACCTTTTCGATTTTGTTAAAATGTTACAAGATATTCCCGATTTATCAAACACTTTATTTTTATCATTTTGTATTTTAACCTTATCATCAATTGAGAAATTCGAAAGAATCTTTGTTTTCCTGCCAAAATGCTTTTTTTGTGTGATTTGTCTGCCCCACAATTTGGCTTTATTTCATAATCATTGTCTTTCGTATTTTTATAATTCATATTGAACGTTAGAAAATATTTATATTCTAATAGGACTCAATATGGATCTTTATTATCAAATTTCACTTTCTTCAATATGCGTTTAACAGTCTGAATATGTCCTTCGACCATTCCGTTACTTTCTAGATATTTTGTAGGTGATATTCTTAAAATCGCAGTTTTTTCCAAAATTTTCTACTTGTATATTGCGTTCCTCCATCAGACTATACAATCTTTTATATATCGCATCTTGCAAAACTAGACTTTAATACATTTATTGTATCTTCACTAACGTTTGATAGAAAATATATTTCTACATATTTCGAATAATAATCTATAATTAGGAGATAGTTCTTGTTCTTAAATTCTAATAAGTCTATACCTATTTTGATGATGTTTCTGATACCTCGCGAGATATTAATAGGTCCTGTTTATTACTTTCTTGAAAACACAAGCAAGTTTCGCAATTTTAAATCATTTGTTCCATCTGCATATTTATACATAGTCAAAAAGGTATTTCTCGCGCTTTATTTTAATTTTTTTCCATGTCTAAGTGACTATAGTATAACCTATTTAACACTTTATTTTGTATTTATTTCCTTAGACTACGTGGAACTACAACCCTATCATTCTTAACTTCTTAGGTACGGTTGAATTTTGTGCGGGGCTGTTTCTTTGTACGGCAGAGATTGACGCGAACTACGCGTGAACGATATAGCACTGCAATGTTTGACGGATAATGCTGCTCTCTAAGCAAGCATAAAAGAAATCGGAATAGATATTTTAATTTTTATAGAAATGAAATAATGGGTACTTGAATTAACTCTTGAATAGCTGACCGTCTAACAGAATTTTCATATTTCAAAATTAATAAATTTTATATTTTCCTTTTAATTTTTCTTTATTCACTAGTTATATAATTTACTTATAAAATATTACTTTTTTTTTGGTTGAGTGAGTTTTAGAAATATGTCTTTCATATATTCTACATTTCATTGTGATGTTGTTATTGCCAACACTATTTTAAACATCTTCGCAATACATCTCGGTGTTCCTATTTTCGAAGTTTTCCTTTGGTATTTCCAATGATGCTCGCCACATATTCCTAAAGAATTGTCGTTCTATTTTCAAATTTACTAACGCGTCTTTCAATATTTTTAGTTTATTCATTGCCTAAGGTTTCAACAAATATTTTTCATCTCAAGATACATAATCAGTGCACGTAAAGGCAAAACAATCAATTTACTTTTGTACATTACTGGAACAAGTGGGTTTGTTGGGTTAAACAGATACTATATAATTTATGTAGAAATGTGCATTTTGTTCAGTGATCATTTATTAATTGAATTTTATAATATACTTCATGCTTAAATAGAAATAGAAGCTGCAAATCTGTTTCATTCTACAAACATAAAGAGAAATTGAAGACATACACATCATTATACCGAATGTGTGAATGATATGCGATATTTTAATTTCATGAATACTTCTTTTCACTCATGTATTTCTAACTTTACATTGAAAATATTCAAGAATGTTATGTATATACAGAATGAAATTACTTGAGTAATTATTAATAGGTAGCAAGTTGTATATTTTCCTACGAAGAATTATTATTTCGAGCATTACTCATGTTGCGGGAATTTGTTTTCCAGAAATTAAATTTCGTCCAAAACAAGACGTTGTTACGACAAGTAATTATTTCCACTAGACGTTTGTAATTTCGTTATCTTTTGTACAATTTCTTCTTGGAAAGCTTCATGAGTACAATCCTAATCGGTGAAAAATTGTTTGGTAAATAGAGCCAAGCTTTAAGCAACATACACATTTCATGTTCATAACAGCGACATCCAATTTTTCACGAAAAAAATTGTATTTTAAAATTATATATACATCAAGATAGAAAGATATTGTCAAGCTAATAATATCTAATAAAAATGTTTAATTCAATGATCTCAATCATAATTCTGCTTTTCTGTGAGTGGAGAGGACCTGTAGATCGTAAAAAATGTTCACTTTAATCATTTCAAACTAAAATGTAAGAATAATTGAGTCGCTCGTAGAAAAAATGTTACAAGACGAAACTTTTAATTCCTGAATAACTTTAGCAGATAAATATATGTGCTGTCAAATGTTCAGACACATTTCTATCCATATTTACAAAACGCCGAAAGTTCGTAGCACAATCCTGCAAATAAATACGTATTGTGTACGTATTTGTCATTTTTCAAACAAGTGCCTCAATTATTCGAAAGAATTCACTATAATTCTATGCTAGTAAAAAGTGATAGCACGATAATAATAAAATAAAATAAAATAAAATAAAATTTGAAAAACATAAATACGACTATGTAATTTTCAAGTTACGTAGAGTCATAAAAGATTAGTATCTACACTTCCTGTATTTCTTTAATATTCATTTACATCGCATCAACTGCACTTGTGTGTTTATTAACAATAGCTACTGTAAGGGATGAATGATTTATCAAGTCTCGACAGCTACTGAATCGTATGCAATTCTTTAAAAAATTATCTTTCTGCTTTTTTTATTTTACTCCTTACGTTGCATCAACCACAATTATGTGGTCATTGACGAGTAGCTGTTGATAATTAATTATTTTAGAAATGAATGATTCATAAATCGCTTAGATACAAGTTAACGAATTGCGTCAGGTTCTGTAAAAAATTTACTATCCGTAAGAGTTTATATACTTTGAATCTTTTATAAACATTTTATCAATAATTCATATTTACGATGACATTTAGAGTATCTGAAACACTGGGGAACCAAACGTTTCTCCAGGAAGATTCATCAATCGCAATCATTGTTAGGCATGCTGTTCAGTAATACAGGCGGCAACGCGTATGATTTGTCGTTTTCAAGGGAGAATCAGAAAATGATCGCTAATGATCTTTCGTACATCGTTCTTCTTCATTATCTGTACAGTCGACCAAGACATATTTCGCTCGGACGCATCGGCATTTTACCGTTTTCGTAATAAATTATGCAGACAAAGATGCGACGACTCACGTGTTCCGCATACGGAACAGGATCTTAATTATTCTCCTCGCCCGATGGAAATGCGATAGTAGCATGGAAAACTTAATCGTTCTCTTTGAAAAAATGGAAATAAGGATCATTAAAAGAAAGGGAAATCCCGTTGGTGTTACTTGTTCTTGTTGGCGTCACGGTTACTTGTGTATGATTACTCTGTTTGTTTGCGAGGATTTCTGTGTATGATGCGATATTTGATAATATTTAAAAATAGCTTTGACGACGGATTTGAAAGTTATAAATAATCAGTTACTTAGCAGCTTGGACTGGGGAATGACGACTGCTACATTTGATGAAATTGAAAAAGTGTTTAATTGAGAATTTCTATAGAAGAAATCGGGTTTATGAAAGGAAAATTTGATCAAGGCAATTATGTTTCCAAAGTATGCAAAGATTTGAAGATTAACGGAAAATTGGTCGATTCAATCAATCAAACCAAATTTTAATTATTTTATCTGCAATGCGCTACTATCTGCAAGGGAATATAGGTATGTCAAGTAGCATTTTTTCTGAAACAAAATTGTGCAACAATTTCTTTAGACAATATATAAAATAGAAGTCATTTAGCATCTACTATGTAATTCAGCTACCCTATATATTAATGAATGCAATCCATTTCGGTTAAAATATTTTGAATAAATTACTATAGTAAATAATTTATTTTAATAATACTGTGTACCGTGTATCTGGTGGTATAATTGAGAGTCGGAAATAGTAAACGATACATGTGTCAAGAAAGAAAGTTTATTTACTAGAAAATTTTCATACAGAATACAGTAAACAATTATAGGCACTATATAATACTTTATAGTTACTACTCACAGTAGAATACTTTATTTTACCTTCTCAATAACATAGCTTAGGGCTATAGTAATACATAGTAATACATAGTAATACATAGATATGGATCGTAGGTATCAATTAAGATGTAATCGGAGGAAATGAAAGTATACAAGTGTACAAATAAATAGATTTGACTAGTTCGACATCATTTATTCTCTTTCTAAATCTATAGAGATAATAAATGCAGAAAATTCATACATACAACTTTCAAATGACATATAATTTAAGTATTAAAATTAGCAGAAATGCACTTGTTGTTTTCATTAGAAATCTTTTTTTCTGTCATTTAACTTTTACCATTTGCGCTGTTCAAATTTAAAATTTCTACGGAAACACCACTTTGAAAGTGAAGCCCTCGATTAATAAAATATTTGTTTCTTTATAATTCTAAAATAATCTAATTCTAAAACGAATCTTCTAAATGTCTTGGTATCTGTTGATAAAACAAAATTAAGTGCGTCTACACATCTGCAATCTGTTTTACGTGTATACCGTGTTTAGACGCAGGTTTATCGAATGTAGACCTTATCTAGGAAATTTGCATTGGCTTTAGATCCTGGAAGAAGTATTTCTATCGACCGTACGGTTTACGTAATTGCCTTTTATCTAATTCGCGCATGATTGATGTTCCGCGATTACGTCTTCATGAAGGAACTCTATTTGTCCATGAACTTCAACAGGCGTTCACGCGAATCACCGTAAGATACAGTTGAAGATGTTTTGTTCTAACCTTGAGACAAGTTCCGCAACACCTGTAGCAAAATTTCGTTTTTAAATTCATCCTCCTTTATTCACCTTCGAATTTTCCATTGGTTCATACTTTTACATTTTATTCTTACAATTAGATATACTTTTTTAAAATCTCATCTTTCATTTTCAATCTTCTTAACTCCTTCTTAACTCCTCCTTTTAATCTTATTATAATTTGTCATTGTTCATTATTTTATGCAATAAAGAAACGTTGTGATCATCTTTCGGAAAAATGTTCTCGAATTTTTTGAGATATACAGGACTTAAATGTAAATTAAAATGTTTGTTTTAAATATAAGTTAAAATGTTGTAAAAATCAAGAAATATTTTAAAGAAACGAAAACGTTATTGAATAGAAGAATTTCGAAGATAATAATTAACAGGATTAAGTGCATCTTTTATAGCGTTTTTTAAATTTTAATTGTATGTTAAAGTTTCAATTTTTATGAAAATTAAACAAAAATATTTTAATGAGACGAGAGCGGGATTAAATATGAAGAATTTCGATCTGAAGATTTCTTATCTTTGAATCACTTTTATGGCGATTTTTTATTTTAATTGTATGCAAAAATATTATGTTTCTCAAAATCATGACATCTTTTTGAAGGAAACAAAACCACGATTAGATTAGAAGAATTTAATTTTTAATTTGAATGACTTATTGAAGTTCTAAAATATCTTAGCTTTTTTTTTGCTCCATTTTATATTCGTCCAGGATTTCTTTTCTAGATATTTCGTCTCTAAATTCATCATTTTTGATTTTATTCTTTAGTTTATTCTTGTTGATTTGTCTTTGAGGTTAATGGGTTTATACATTCCTTTCTGTTCTTGACTGTTTTTTTATATTCCATTTACGCTTTAGATTCTATTTCAGATTCGTATTGATGTATTTCTCACCGATATCTTTAATCTTTTCCCTGAACTTATTCTATTTAACTTTTCCTCTTATTTATCGTGTAAAATCTTATATAATTGTCTCTCTAATTTACTCAAAATCTTTCTATGATACGTAGTATCAAATTCCAGTAAATTCCTGTAAATTTTAAATTACGTACATATTTCTGTACATACATACATACATACATACATACATACATACATACATACATACATACATACATACATACATACATACATACATACATACATACATACATACATACATACATACATACATACATACATACATACATACATACATACATACATACATACATACATACATACATACATACATACATACATATATACATACATATTATTAATATTTCTCGATTTTTTTTAAGTTTTCCTCTTTTTAGATTTTTTCTGTCTTTTCACCTTAAATTAATCTCTTTAAATTTCCTTCTTAAATTTTCCTTAGATCAGTGCTTTTAGATCTTCTTTCTAACCTGTCGCCTTACCAACAAATTTCTTTGAGATTAGAACAAAATTCAAGGCAATATTTAGAAAAAATGTATAATTCAAACCAATGGCCTTTTCATGACATTATATCGAAGTTATAATAATGGATATAAATAAATCGTGAAATATTAGCTTTGAAATAGACCAGCACATTCGTTCAACGTGACTCATTCTATCCTTTGAAAGCCTTTGTTTGATTGGTTCATTTATCATTCTAACACTACTGTGTTCGAAGCTTCACGTATCATATTTTCAGTCAGTTATCCAACTTCTTTCAATGTGCGCGGAAGTGAAATTTCCAACAAATTGGGGTTTATTGTGTGATTCGAGATTCGACATTTGGACACATAGATTCAACTTTACACAATGAAATAATCGAAAACGACATTCAAATAACAAATTCATTATTTGGAAACGTATTCCATTTCAAAAGTGAAATATTGTCTTCCACTGTTTGGTAGAAAATGGATCGTGAAATCCTTGTGGAGTTAAAATTCCAATTAAGGTTTATTAACAATTAGATGTGAGTAGGACTTTATACCCATTAATTACCTTGTCAATATGTAAGAGATTATTTTATTTATTACGCAATAGGTAGACTATAGATTTTTATGCGTTTATGAGAAATTGAAACGTTCACAAAATGCACATAATACGCAAAAATATATAAAATTCAAAAATTAGAACATTAAATATAATTAAACAGCAGATTTTTTAATAAATTTATGGGAAATTTACAAATTTATTTCATGCACAGAATGCACATAAAATGTAAAAATATATAAAATATCCAACGCAGAGTATTCGTTACAATATTAAATATCTAAAACATATTTCTTCTTAAGTTCTATTTTGTTATTCTTTGTTTTATTATTTTATTTATCTATTTATTTATTTTATTATTTGTTATTATATATTTTGCTATATGTTCTGTTTATAAAAATACGAATTTCCATAAACATTTGCAGTATCAATATCAATATTTAATAGATAAAATAATCTGTGCCTAGATTTCATATCTTTAATTATATTCATACTTCATCAACTTCCATGAATATGCGCTGTTTAGTTTAGTATTAAGTTATTATCTTCGTTCGTTCTTCATTTAAAAGCGATTTATTTTTAAAACGCGTAGAAGTTGTTAATTAAATACGCCAATTTCACGTGAATTTATTTTTATCAAAATTTTATTTTTATCAAGAGGGATTCACAAGATGATTAAATTAAATATATGGATTATTATTTTGTTAAATTTAATTTGAGAAGCCAATTTATAGACATATAATGCGCCTGTAGTTTTTGAACCTAAGGTATATTATGCTGAATCAACGATTTGAAATACAGATGGGCAGTTAATGTTGGTAGAATATCGACTCAGAAATCCAAGCCATCTTTCTCCAAGAATATTCCAACTTTAAAAATAGTTAGCTGTTTCATTTTTATATTCGGTTCTGGATGTGACTGACAATAAGAAAGTGAGAAAAACAAGTTTAATAAATTGTCCATGTTGACAGCTTAACGATGTTCCGACTACTAAATTCAAGGAAAAGGAATTTTCGACTATCTAAAAATCAGAATTCGTTATGCGATAAATTATCATTCTTAAATTATGATTTAGAAGTCCATTCCTTTTTCAGTTACTTATAGATGAATCTATGCACCGTACAGTTTCTCAGTTATATTATTTCTTTCTTATATATATATATATATGTCGATGTATGCACCTATATTTGTGTAAAATAAATAGTGATATTAAAGTTATATTAACTGAAAGTACATATAAAATTCATATAAAAATTATGTCTCAGTTTTTAATTTTTCGACAAAATGTACTTGAATTTCCTATGACATATCGTATGAAGATATGTAGTTTATATGTAAAATTAAGAAAAAAGTGTTATACAAAGTTTGGTTATAAACACATTGTTATACAATACAGTCATTAAAAAATGTTGAGCGAGCAATGAATTTAGGTATAAATTCCTATTATACTTAGGTATAAAAATAGCATCGTTTCACAGTTCATTATTCTGTTCTTAAAAAGCCCCTTATTTCTTTTTTTGTAGAAATGATTTATAAATTACAATTCCTATAATTTGTGCAGAGAAACCAGGGACATTCAATTTCAAATCATTACTATTATTAAATCCTATTTAAAACTGACTTTAAAACAATTTCCTTGCATAACTAGGTAAATTATAATCCCAGCGCGTTACTCCAATCGTTTTACGCTTCAATGGGAAAATACGGTGTAGCGCGATACGTAGTTACACAGATTTACTTTTCGATCGGTAAATTATAATCGTTGCAGTGTTACTTTCTCTCGCAATGGCGGAACATTTATATTTACAGAGAATTCGTGAGAGGCGTGTAAAGAAGCGTTGCTGGTCGAACGCGTTGTAGTCAGCGTGGAATGCAAGTCTGCGACTGATTTACCAATCGACGCACGTATGCCTAGAAAATCCAATTTTTTTCTTATGGCACTCGATTACGCAAGTACCTGGCCGACGCGGCGGTTATAAATTGTTTTACCTCTGCAGCGACATTCGGATCGAACGTGATTCAGCCGAATTCTCGGGCTGGATTGTATAAAGAAACCGTTCCGAGGACGAGAAAAACTAGTTTACGGGATTACAAGTTATTCTGTATTTTTCGGCGAATTTCATTTCTGTAGATAAATTTCACGACTTTTTGTTTATCGATGAGAAGAAAGATAACGAAATGGTATATCAGAGATAGGATTGTAAGTTTAGTAAAAATTGCAGCTCATTGGAAATTAAACAGATATTCGAAGGCTAGTATTTTTTAAATGACATGTAATTTTTTGAATGATTTGTAACGATTTAGGAGTATTATACGAATGAAATAGTTTTGGGCTTATTTAAAAAGTGGAAGTAAAAAATTAAATATATTTTGTAGTGTACGTATATTCACAAACACATTTTCTATTAGTTTTTTATTTTCTCTTTCATTAATTTGATTACTGTTCTTTTCATTTTAAGATGTCATTCTTCTTTCATATTTTTGCACAGTACTTTGAAGTTTCATTCTTTTAAGGCGCTCTTCTTATCTCATAAAATAGTACAATTTAATATGCTATGACATATATGTAGATATTTCTTGCATTAACTTTTCATTCGTACATTTTTAATTTTATCGATTGATGTTCTTTATCATTTTGATCTTAGTATTCTTTCGATTTTACTTAAACATTTTACTTAGAATTTTATATTTCTGAAAATATTTCTCTGAATTATTTACGTTTGGTAGATTGTATTATTCAATGTTTACATGCTTCTAAATTCATCATTTTTTACAAATGGATAGATAACCTTTTTTTTTTTTAAATTTTCTTTCTGCGATAATTATACTATATGAGCTAAAATCATATTTTATTTTTGTAGAATGATTTTAAATCCGTTTTCCTTTAACATTTTTCTGTTTTTGTTAAGAATCGAAATAATTATAGCAAATGAACAAGATTATGAAATAGCAGTGATTGTACAGATAGTTCAATCAATTCAAATAATTAAAGAAAGAACAGGAATAGAAGATTTCACTTAATAGATATAATCGGTCATTCCATTCTTTATTGTATAGTACTCTGATGTATACATTTCGTTTCGTATCTATATGTTAAATTTATGTTTTTAAGGTAGTCATTTTTAAGAAGGGAACATTGTAATTTTTAAAAGGATATTGTTACGAAAATTATATAATTTTATGGAATTATATAATTTTACAGATAAGTTAAATTAACTTTATTTTATAAACGGTATTCCTACCGTTAAAGTGCATTAAAATATTTGAAATAATTATATATTAGTAATATATAGCCTGTATTGATTAGTTGAAGAATTTGATGAATCGATTCCTCATACCATTAGAACGAACTAATAGCATTTAATATAAGATGTATAAACTAATCACGTAATAGTATCAACAAGAATATTCACGTTTCCCGATATCAGATATATTACATCACACGTTTACGTGTAGCTTTCTATGAAACTTCGATAATTTATTTTATGATCGAGAACACGTTATATGTTATTTTACCCACGATTTCTGTCCATTACTTTCCTGTAAACTTACAGGAAAATGCACCTTTCTCGCAAGTTCTTCTACTGTCGGATTTGTGTGATGTTGTTCACAAACCTTTCATCAAAAACTATTTTCCTTTATCTTTTCCAAAATCCCAAATTCTCTCTGACGTAAGTAATACCAAGAACAATTTTTGTGACTCACAATACTGCACCGCACGATATGTACTTTGATCGATGAATTGACTTCTTTAGTTTCATTTTTGGTTTTATTGAATGGTCAAATTATTAAATTATTACGTATGTGTATTCATTATTAGTGAAATTCTATGTTATTTTTTTTTATACTATATGCACATATAAAACTTTGTTAAAGTATGTTATGCATTAAAATTTATGGCAAACATAAATTTACTTCCAGTATTTCATTTTAATCATTTTCATAAATTATGTGCAGTTGGGTTTGTTCTTCGAAATCATTTATCTTTTGTTTGAAATTCAAGAAAAATGTATGGTATTCCATTTTTCATGACTCATTTTCTATCGTGTTACATAAAGATTAACAAAATTGTAGGAACTTTTAACAAATTTATTCAGTTACGAATATATTGTATATCCATAAATTTGTAAATTTTGTGTATTTTGTAATATATTTTTGCGCATTTCATGTATTTTCATGTAATTTTCTGTAATTTTTTAGAAAATGCAGAAACGTTTAAAACATCGTACTTTTAATTGATGCACTTTCACAACTGATTTTTATTCAAAAAATTTTGTTTTCTTTAATTTCATGGAAAGTGTTGTATCTTTGGTGGTACATCATTTTTAAAAGCAAGAGTAGATAAAATTTCTTGTTGCATTAAATGAGGAGAATCGTGCAAATATCATTTGCAATAGCTGTAACAACGTTTAAATAAGAATACGTTTAAGATAAATGTTAAAAATTTATGCTTGATACTAAATATAACTTAATATTTTACTAAAATTAAGAACGTAACTTATCTAATTCTAAACAATTAAAACATTAATTACAATTAAATTAAATTACATTTAATAGGAAGAGTTTTTCAAATCGATAAAGATCCAGTGAAGTTAAGATCTGGTAAAAATATTCAATTAAATTAAAAGTGCAAAACTGAATGACTTTAAATGCTTCGTGTCGAAAAATCAACGATTAAATTACGAATTACAATTAAGATGACAAATATTTTAACATTCTGTGTATGTTATTACCTATTCAGTCTGAGAGAGAATTTAGGTAATTAGAGATTCTTAAAAAAAGACAAAATTTACTTTTGATCATCATTTGTTCTCCTCCATAAATAGCTATGTGTCGCAAAAAGTCCAATAACCTTCGGCCGATTTTCGAAATCTTTGTTTTTCTTTTGGCACTAGCTCGGTCAACATTCTTCGCGGATATAGTCGTGATCGAGTTAAAATTTACGCACTCCGAGACCATGACCCACCTTGATAAATCGTTTGTAACCGATTCTCTGTTTCCACATGTTTGGAATGATCGAATGATCGCACGACCTTCATCGCGTCTCGTCCTCAGAGTTATTTTGAAGTCTGCGTGCGTTCAATATTTACAGGTAAATTGTTTTTTTTTTTTAAATCAAATAAAGATTAAACTATTTGATGGATAGTATTAACGTGGATCGCGACTATAAATACCTTTGTTTATAACAAGTCCAAAAGATTTGGGTATTATTCTTGATTATTAATTAAGCACCAGTCGTTAAATAGTAAATTTATCATATAATAAAAGAATTTTTATGAAATTATTTAAGTTTGATTATTTTAAAATGAAATTTAACCATCTTTCGTGCTCTAGAATATTTCGGGCCATGCAAAGAATTTAAAGATATGATGTAACAAAAAATAATAACAATAACATGTTGCACCATCCATACATTCTACTGCTTTCGGATATAATATATTATATTCTGGAATTTAAAAGTGTAAATATTGAAGTAAACTCTGACATGATTTTTATCTGTTTCTGTCAAAATAAATATATTATTTGAAGAGAAACACAAGATGAATTTGATGAGTTCATGGTTTTAATCTAAAGCAGTTTTGTTAACAAAAACATGAAAATAATTGTATTATAGTAAATTGTCTAATATACTGTTGTTTATACCCATTGTTATCTATATTGTATATAAGATTATTAAGGAACCACATGTCCGATCTGTACGTGTTAATTTAGTGACAGATTAGTAGATATTGTGTAACGATAATTATACAGATGTTACAAATAAAAGGTCCCATACTTAAAAAGTTTATAGTAGTCATCGGAAGAAGTAATAAATGTTTAACTAATGTAGGTGTTAAAGGTAATCCTTTCGATGTGAAGTCAACTTTCATTATTCACTAGATTTCGCCCGTGACGTCGTTCGCGTCGATTACTAATTGTAATCTGTATACTGCTACTCTGTACTCACCTGTGTTCACCTTTTTACAATATTTTTTCATAATTATTATCTTTAATATATTTTATAATATTTTTCGAAATACTTTTTAAGGTCATTTTTTAAATTAATGTTTCCACACGTAAAACGAAAGCAAAGATTCTCATTATTTGCTCTTATATCTTGATATTGTTTACTGTAATCAAAGAAACCAATTTGTTGGCCATTATCGTAAGTTCTCGATTGTGACAATTTCAATTCACTCTCGCCCTTGCGTTTTCGCCATTAACGACTTCCTTTACTATCTCGGATCGAGCAATTAAACCAACGTTTATGGTAGAAACCAGTCAACCTCAACCCTGATTCGCTCGTCCTTTCTTTCTGAAGCAACGTCACCGAAATTTCTCAATTCGTTCAGTGAAAAAACACCTTGCAACATGATTGTAACATCGTAAAGGTATTAGAATGGTCATTGTTAGTTTTTACATAAATTTGAATATTCATTGTGTAAAATATTAGAGAATGGCAATTGGTCAGTAATTCCACTTAAAAGTATTTAGAAACAGAGACATTGTGCTACTTGCAAAACGGACATGGATATATTTTTCATTTGAAATATTTTCTAAGAATGGGGTATAAAATATTTTGGTTTTCTAGGTTTTTAGATTCATAGTCCATGTGCTTTTGTGAACAAAGAATTCTTAAAAATTGAAATATGTAGATTGATTCAGTAATTTTTATTATTTATGAATTTTGAATTTCGTACGATCACTACGAAATCATCTGTGAGCGCCTCTACTTAAAATAAAGGAATCTCTTTATCTTAAAATAAAGGAATAAAATATGCATCATAATAGGTATTATCATTAACAATAGGAATAAAACGAATTGTATTAGCATCTCTAATAGCGTTCTTGTCGGATTAAAGATATAGCAGGAATGTTAAATATGCTCATTTTGCAACTAAAATACTTTAAATTAAAATATTGGCAATTAAAATACTATACAATAGATATTTCAAATTATTATAACAATTATTTAAAAAATTAAATCTTTACATTATTAAATTAAAAGCACAACATTTTCTTTTACATTTAATGTAAATTACATGTAATTGGGACGTTGTAATGGTAAATGATGTAAGTACCAGAGATGAAGATGTTCAGTATAAATGAAAAGCACGTACTCGTTAATTTTGGCACTTACATCGTTTATCACTTGGACGCTATATGCTTTTAGCATTTACCACCTTCATAAATCAATAGGATAAATAGATAAATGACACTTTGGTGTTTTCTAACTGCGTGTAGTTTGCACTTACATTTCTAACTTTATCTTAAAATGAATTCTCGTATTTGCTATTTCTTACTACTAAAAAAATAATTTTTGTTCCTTTTTGATAATTATACTCCCTTCAAAAGTACGTATTAGGAAACTTATTTACTTTCGATAAGATTACAAAATTACTTATGAACCATTTAAAAAGATCTTTAAGCAAATAGTTATTTATAGAAATTGTTGAAAGTTTACGCAATATTCTGTTGGATTGCTTGCAAGAATTATAGAAAATTTCTGTAACTCTAAAAATATAGACTGAATACAAAACTAATGAAACAGTTTACACAAATTATCAAATGTTTCTTTAGAACACGAATATTCGTCATATTTGTGAATTTCTTCACGTTTTTATTTCTACATTATACAATATTACACAATGGTATATATTTTATCTTTGGTTAATAACTTTTAAATAGTGTTAAACATAATCTGCGCCCAGTGAAACCTTCGTATGTTTGAAGAATTACGAGAATTTGTGTTCTAGAATTAAGAGTTAGTACGAATGACTTGTTGAAAGTGAAAATTCAAAATGTTGAAAAGTATTTAATAATGCATTTAATTCGTGACGATGTAGTCAGTTGTAAAAAATATTTAGTTTTAATGTGTTATATAAAACTGACTAATTAACGATTTCATGTAATAATTAGCGAGTGATCCATATCATTGTATACTTTATTACTCGTTGTGTTTGATATTTCTAAGATGATTGACTTAACGTTTCAATGCATGAAAATATAATTATCGCTGGACACAGATGTGTGTTTTGACGTGGGATCTAATGATTGAAAGATGGTTCGTTACACAAGGTTGTCGGTAGGTATGCTTTGAGAAAGTTTATCCAGGAAATGGGTGACCCTGTATGTTAGATTGAAATTGCCGCGTCAGAATCAGTAATTATTCGCTTCGTTCAATCTTAGTTATCCTTCAAATGGCACGATTGAAATTTTCTTCTTGCAATTTTGTTGCGTACGTATATCGGAAATATGGAATATTTAAATCTCGTTGAAATACATAGTAAATAAAGTACTTCATTGCTAAACATTTCTTCATAATTGCAGTACAGAAAATAGATTAATTTGCACGTAGTTCTGAAAATTCATAAATTTTGTTAGCTAATCATTATTTAGTTATTTTTTAGCTGAACATGAATTAAATTCAAAGATTGGATTGGAAAAATAAAATAATTTCTCATCTTTTCTTTTCTACCCTTTGAATTTTCTACTCTTAGAATCATAATGTATGATCTGTAATTTTCAGCATTTTTTACAATTTATAGATAGTTTCATTTAACTGTATATTACTTGAAGGAATTGAATAGAGTAAAATTCAATGAACGAAAGAAAAATCATTAAAAATATTACCTATGCATAATTATTATACCTTGTATGATATATGATTATTATTTCACATTACATATTTTAATACGATGCTTGTTTAATTTGAATAATTTTGTCTATAAATAATAAATAATTATAGCTATAAATTTCTTCGAAATCACAATAGAAATTAACCTGAAAACAAGGAAAAGCCTCGTGCGTGCAATAAAATTTCTTCTTCGTGCAGTTAAATACGACGTCTATAAGAAACAGTAGTAAATTACTGTATATTTTTTATCTTCCGAGATACATGGGATGAAATTAAATAGTGTACAGAGATAACTGTTCACACGTGAAGTTGCAATGTGTTTCTCTTCGATTATACTCGTGTAAGATCTACGA
Organism: Bombus pascuorum; assembly: GCF_905332965.1. Classification (NCBI taxonomy): domain Eukaryota; kingdom Metazoa; phylum Arthropoda; class Insecta; order Hymenoptera; family Apidae; genus Bombus; species Bombus pascuorum. The sequence goes on along the minus strand of NC_083489.1, from coordinate 23,254,840 downwards.
TTAATATTGGATCAGAAGATCAGAAATATACTTTGTTTGAATTATATAATTACGTTTAACGAAAAATAAATAAAAAATAATCCAATAAGAAGTTAGGATATCCTTGGATTTAATGACTGCATGCCCCCTGCGTGGCATTGATTCAATTAATCAAGCACAATGTGCAATCGATATTTTGCTTGTAAAAGATTGACTATCCAGTTGACGTCTAGTGTGATGCCACAAATGTTCAATTGGGTTTAAGTCAGGAAATTGAGTTGGCCACTTAATTATATTAATATCTTGTTCCAGAAGAAATATTTTTATTAATTTAGAAGAATGTCTCACAATAACAACATATAAGATTGCGAATCAACTATCTGTACTAGTTGACCAGGACCATTGTTCGTATAGGTATTTAACATTGAAACTTATTGTATGTTTATGTATGCATCCACACACCTAATGTATCTCACAAGGTGTCGGAATAAGTTACACAGTAATTTTCAAGCGATCATTATGTTTCTTAACTTTTATCAGTAAGTGTATGTATATGATGCTATAATCGTTAAGCCATAAAAAATTAAGATATATTTATATTTATGATCGAGGTTGAAAATCCAAACAACGACTTGTTTTCCTCACTTGATAAACAAAAACGAAGACAGAAAGAAAGAATGAGAAAGTATCACATATAAAATACATTAAGTTAAGTCATCGCATGAAACTGTATCTTTCTCGATCATTTCAATTAGAATCAGTCCATTCCAATACCAAACGGAGCGGATCACGACAAAGAATCCATATACGTAGGTGCAAAAAAACTCGCGAAGGTACATGCATATACAGAATGTCAGAAAACATATGGACGATACCGAGTTTTACATTCCGAACATTTACAAACGAACGAGATTAAACATAACGATCGAAATCCTATCGTCGTTTGTATTAGTGTTTGCGGATAGAGAGAAAAATACATCAGCTGATTTATTGACACCAATATATCACTCGTACGTACATATCCAGCGTAAAATGAAATGATCCATAACTTGCAAAATTATTCTAAAACGACATTTTTATACATTAACTTTTTTCACTTCTTTCTTGTTCAGGTTCGATCCTATAAGCAGCGCACATTTCTTATTATCAAGCGTTCCATTGCTTTTGTAATAGGGCATTGTCTTTTTAGTTACTGAATATCTATTATTTTCTTCTTACTATAATCAGATTACTTAATACTAATTATACTAATTATATACTATTATTAGATTATCATTCGTAGGAAGAGTATTCCTTGTATTGTAAGATAATGTGATTTGTCATTGATACAGCGTTGCACAGTTCACAAAATATGACCTGATTGATATTCTATTTAATCAATTACTCTAAAAGAAATTTGATTAATTTTCTCGGCGCATGAAACTACCACGATGCACTCAACGGTGCAATTTTGTGACATCCTATACAAATGCACACGAAGCTCGTCTTGCACGACGATTACTCGACACACAGCATCACGCGAGGAATTACGCGCGTCGGTCGTGACGAACGCGCACGGCTACGTCTACGATCATTAAAGACCAATCCTTCGGTATGGTAGGAACGCGTCTCTTCTTCTCGTCTTTACCCAGAGAGTAGCACGTATAATACACACAGTGAATTGCAACCGTGAGCCAGGGTTGCGTAACGGATCACCGAGTCCCGCGAGTCCGTTGTGTTGCTAGCGAGCAGGGAAACACACTAGCTGACTAATGCACGAAGATGCATCTCTCCCTCGGTTACAACAAGCCGGCCCCTAAGCGTCGTTCAGCCGCCTGCATATTATGAAACAAGGATGTCTGCGACGGAAAGCGGGTCACTGCACGGTTCGTTTATTTGTTGCGCCCGGTTCCTGCATCGTTTCACCTAGCCACCGTCCTCTTTGCTCCTCTTTCTTTACTCGAGTTATCGAAAACAGTTCGATCAACATCGTTTGCCATCTCGCGCCATTGTCTAGTCTAGTGCGTAGATCGCGAACACGAGAATGGTTTATAGCGGACGTTTTCAAGAGGGTTCAAGATGAATGTAGCGTACAAGATGTCACGCGCAAGAATCTTGTAATGATCGTATAATGGCTAATTTTATAAACTTGCGTCGATGAAATAAAAATAGTAGTGTTTCAGCAGTTATTTGAAATCATTTTTCATGGATATCGTGAAGCTAAATAATTTAAATGATTAAAAATCGCAGGTAATCGTGTTTACTGCATGATTTTTCAGACATGATTTATCTGAATCCATCAGGAGATAAACAATTTATGTGATAGAAGCTCATTGATTGTCCCCGTCAATTGTGATTTTTTGTTTAGATAAACGACTTTACACCGTATGCCTATTAATTCTCATTTTACTTGTAATTATCCATACATGGGATATTTGAGGATATTAGACGTCAATGATCCAAATGTTAAATAACTAATTTAATCGCTAATTCAACTAATGATTATATATCCACCTTAATTGTCAGTTGGAATTATACATCGATCAAATAAAAATTTAATTGCAAATCACAATTCATATAAAAATATCTTTGTAATTGGTAACTGGTTATCATTAGACTACGATAATTTATACAAATTCATATTTTTATGAATATAATTAAAAAGATGGCACTTGAACAAAAATTTTGTTTGTATAGAAAATTATGTGCATTCTGTGCACATAATTCCAATTTCCAATAAATGTATAAAAATTCAATCAAGTTATCTTTAACTGCATTAAAACTTGCTCAACACTAATGGCTACCTACGTATATTTATCCACATAAATAAATATAAATCTTGTGTTAATTTGTACAAGTATCATCATTTCATCAGCCTCGAGAATGTCCCTAATTTATCACGCGAATTTCTTCATCTTTATAAACTAGATTGTAACTCAGACATTGCATAATGTTAGTCCAACACGCTACTTTTAATACGGAGCAAGTTCGCTCGAATTTACTGAAATATTTTATTTTTGTGCTGGAAGCGAGAAATATTTTCTTTGCTTTTTGAGAGCCTATACTTCCTTTCCTTCGTATTTCTTAATTACGGCGATTTTACAAAAAATTTACTAATTTAAAAAAGTAGATGCGCCTGACAAGTACCTACATTACAAAGTCTATTCGTATGGGATTAGAAATTCAAAACAGATTTCACAATATGCATTGCATCCTCGCATTCATTGATTACCGCAACCATTGGCATTACGGTGTTTACTTCTGTAAATCAGATTATTCAACACTCTGGTATGCTTTCATTAATTCAAGAGAGAGTAGTAAAAATGTATGTCATAGTAAATAGGCCATCTATTATTAGAATAAGCACACCCCCGATCATAGTTGTTAAGACGCTAACGTGAAATAAGGTAAATCTTAGAAACGATTAGGAAATCACATTAAAGTAAATTGGGAGCATAGAATTTTTTAGATAAATAAATAATCGATATATTCAATATTATCATAAAAATCTCATCTTTCTATATAATAACCTTAAATTTCTTTTCGTTTATATCCATTATGTATCTGGATCGTCGCTATCCAATACCAGCGTTCTAATAATCAATATCAATATTATTAATTTTTCTATCGTATTTGCTCTTGTTTAATCCCAAATTGTAGATAAACTTCTGTACTTTGCATCCAGTTTATACAACACATCGTCTTCCTAATAATCTAATATTTATAAACATTAGTGTAGTTTATTATTTCATCGATTCGCGTCCAATCCTATTCGCATACGTTGGGTAATTACGCGTGGAAGTCGCCACGTGTGGTACAATCGCAAACGTCCTTGATACACGTGTACGTACTTTACGTCACCGATGATCTGCTGACCCATAGCTAACCTGATGGAAAGACACGAAAAAATGATTGTGCTCTTTTGCACACTACGAAAGTCGATCAGCTGAACCGAATGGTCCAGAGATTCTCAAGATTGGAAATAAAGAGTGTCCTTGCGCGATACGAGCCTCCTATTGCACGTTAGGATAAAATTCCTTCGAGAAGATACTGACTGCTTTCCACTCGAAGCGATCGTGTTTCTCGTTGCGAAGGTTTCGACTAAACTTTTCCAGTTGCACCTCGTGCTCTGTCACCAAGAACATCGAGCAGGCTGAACGTCTTTCAGATTCTATCGTTGATAACACTCGTTTAAATATTCTAAAAAAAGGTATGCATGTACTTTTTCTCAGTGTGATGTATTGAATTAAGTTTTCGAACGGTTTGAAGAGGCATTGTCTTGTTATAGATGGTTTCTTTGAACCAAAGTGAGGTCACGAAAAATACTTTGCGCACAGTTATTTTATTCTCTTGCAAGTTAGTTTCGCTCTAATAAAGTTTTGTTTCAAAGTATTTGAGGAATAATTTGGTTGTGATTACTTTACTTCATTTTGGATCTCTTTTATTTAATAATGCCTCGTTTCTGTATTTTTGAGAAATGCTTTGTATACAATTATTTCATCTTCTTATGGATTTCCTTTGCTCTACAATAACTTTGTCTCCTCCGAATCTTCTGCTTAAGGTGATTTAATATGAATCACCTTGTATTTGATTAATAAACTTTTTAAATTTACCAACGATACCGACGAATTGTTATTAAAAGTATAACTAGTTCGGAAAGATCTAAATTCTGACCTACATTTCTGTGCATGTGAATAAATTCTATTTTCGAGTGAAAATTAAAATTATGGAAAAAATAAGTTAGTGAAAGCTTTAAAGTTGTAGCTTTGTAGCTTATACTGTTGTAAATCAGCTAAAGAAATGGAATTGAAAGAGAACTTTGCTTCATCCTCTAAACATTATAACCATTGTTTTATTATGATATATCATATTATATACATATATATATATATATATATATATAAAAAATTATAAAATAAAAATATATATTATAAAATTATAAAATATATATAAAAATTAAATATACAGGGTGCGCCGTTAGAATTCGGACAGAATTCAATTTGTAGTTCCCACCATATTAGAATTCAGATGTTTGTGCTGATTGACTCTGAAGTTAGTTAAATATGTCAATAAGTCTTCTATAACCTCAAAATGACAGAACTCGTTAAGCAAAACCCGGAATACGATAGAAGAGCGGCGATTATAGAAAGTCTTCGCGCCGGGAGAACGCCGGTCGAAATTATAAAATTCTTTAGCTACCCAAGATCGACGGTAATTTAATTTTGTTGTGGGCAAAACCAAATTTCCAGCAAGTGTTCACGTTTTGAGCGTTGTCTCAAGTGAGGGCGACGTCATGCCTCCGCACTTCTTCCAAAAAGGCGAAAGAATCACAAAGGAGGTTTATTTGGAGGTCCTGAAGACAGTAATAAAGCCGTGGATGGAAATTACGGCTTCTGGAAGGCCGTATTTATTTCAACAAGATGGCGCACCTGCTCACACAAGTCATCTTGTTCAAAATTGGCTCTCTGACAATGTGGACATGTTTTGGTCGAAAGATTTCTGGCCTCCTAACAGTCCCGACCTAAACCCATTGGACTATTACGTGTGGGGCGTTATCGAGAGACAAACTAATAAATGCAGGCACCCCAACGTCAACTCCCTACGAGCTGCTATCGAGTCAGAATTCGCGACAATTAAACGCGACCAGTTGAAGTCAGCGTGCTCGCGCTTTAGAGCAAGAATAGAGCAGGTCATAGAGGCAGAGGGTGGTTACATAGAATAAAAGTTCTCAGCAAGGACCCTTTAAATGAGATATAACAACATTTTCATGTGTTTTTGTGTATTGACTTAAATAAACAACTTTCTGCACAAAACTTCTTTTGTCCGGATTCTAACGGCGCACCCTGTATATATAAAAATATATATATATATATATATATATATATATATATATATATATATATATATATATATTTTGTACAATTTCATGCATTTAAATTTTGCGATATAATTATACACTTGTACCAGATTATAAAACTTGTTTGATTCTTGCGTTTGTAAGATTTTATCTTACATAAATATGATAAAACTTTGACTTTGCGTTTGTAATATTTGCACGAGTTGCGTAAATAAAACAAGTAAAATTCCACGTATCCTTATGTCATTCAGATAGTTTATTTTTATAAACCGATGGCCATCTTGAAAAACATTCTTTCTAATAATTTAGAAAAAGATGCAGGAATATGTATATAATTTTTATATTTTAACACTAAAATTGAACAATAAATCACTTTTATCCCTGATAATGAACATATAGCGTGACTTGATCTCCAGATTAATGCATTTTCTTCTTGAAATGCGGAAGCGATTATTTGTCGAGAAAAGTTGTATCTCTATTTCAATAACGTTGAAAGATTGTCCCCATTATACTTGCTGGAATAGCAGTACGCGCGGTATTCTTGTTGTGCTGGATGAAGATGAAAACGTATTGAAAACACATGACATTGTACATTACATTGAATAGAAGCGAGTGTTTGATATTGACATGAAGGGGGAAGGTTAATTAGGGTTAACGTCGATGATATATCCACGTCAATGTAAAATAATCCACTGTTCGAGCAGCGTGATATTGTCGAAGAGTCAAACGTTCTACGGGATACTTCATGGAAATTAATACTTCACAGTTTCTCCGACGTTTCAGGAATTTTGAAAATACGATGAAGCAATAAGATGTTCTAGCAATTAATTGCAGTTCTTATTCATGGAATTTTGCCCATAATTATAACGAGAAGTTATCCTTTTTTAATGGAACGCATAAAATTAATTTTTTATATAGAAAGGTAGAAGTATGATTGTTAAGTACATTTTAATATTTTATTTGTAGGAAATTTAAACTGTCGTTTAAAATTACATATGGTTATATAATGCTTAACAAAACAGTAGTAACAATATAGTTTATTTATTTAGATTATTTTTATCTTATGAGTTTATTATGATAACGTAACATGAAGTTTATAATGATAACAAAACAATAGCAAGAATATACTTATTTTCCTTACTTCTATCTATCTTATGAATTTATTTTCCTTCACTTTTCAAAATTTATTTTCTGATTTATTTCGTTTTTAGAATATCCTCAGCCTCAAATATTGTGAAGTACTATTGTGAAGTATTCAATTAATAAAATTAAAAGTTAAACAAATCTCTCATTTTCTGGAAGAAACTTTTTCTGATCATTTATATAAAGTATGAATAAAGTTTTGCATATATAAGAATTATCAAATACAACACTAGAAGTATATAAAGTTATATAATGTTATATATATAGTATAGACAATGAAAATTTGATCAGCAGTAAACTAAGAATTATAAAATAATAATAAGAATAAGAAAGATTAGAGAATGTTAGCAAGTAATAATTGTTTTTATTTTGATTAAGCTATTTTTAATGGCTCATTTATTTTTCTACACATATTTTTGTCATTCATATTCATTTCATTAATAATTCTGTATGGAAAATATGCGTTATAGTAATACGATTCGTAGTGACATTTCTTCGTCACACTATTATAAGTAGAGCGTAAAGTGACATGTTCGACCAATAGAAAATTTTCATTTTTGCGTAAATTTAATTCAAAGGGTTTTTCTACTATCGAAATTGAATTCAGCTTCTTCAAATGTTAAATGAGAATGAAATTATTCAGTTTAACTTTTAGCAATGAGCAACGACGCATTTAAGTAAAGAAGTAAATGAATGCTTCCACTGTGATTCTTCTATACTAATTTGATATTTACTTGTCATGATATTACACGATACATGTGCACGATAAAGTCAAGCTTACTTTAAAGAATTGAGTAACTCTTCCCAATTAAGATTCATTAAGTCCACTACACGCTGATAGCGTGAATCCGATCGATACTCATCCTGTTCGCGATTGCATTCCAGAATAATCCTCTTGGCGTAACAAGATGTAACGCAAGTAGGAGAAAGTTGTTATGTTTTTAGCGCATATTACCTGCCATATTCGACCGCATTCGGTGACCAATTCTCTATACGTAAACGTATTGTATAAGTATGAACTATATTCACGGCCAACGATCGCGTACAATGATGTGCAAATCGACTGGATGTGATTATATTATATAATTACACTTATTATTATATAATTACACTTCGTTTGTTTTCCAGAACATATTAAAATATCTCTGACTAAATTACGCCTGTGTTTAAAACGCATACGATTTTGGTATGAAAAATCGTGGTATTTTCATGAATCGCCGAGTTGCTAACGAATAAAAGAAAACTTTTGTTTACGGCTATATAACAGTATGTAAAATTGTTTACGAAATTGCGTTAGATAATGCGATTCAAGACAGGATGAACAGTGAGTCAGGTAGTCACAAACTGGAAACTACCGTTTGCGAAATTGAATAAAGAATTGTTTCGTGCAACTCCACTTTCTTTGTTGTATGCGTTTTGTTTAACTGTAGTTAAACATCGCTGCTCATTTTCATGGAAGTATATTCTGCATTTGCTAATGGAAAAAATTGATTATATTTCTTGAGATCATAAAAATGTATCCATAGCACAGTCTAAAGCTATACAATAGCTAGACGGTGAGGAACATTAGATTTTCCATAAATGAGGAATTTTTATATCTTTTATTATTCATTGCGTGAATGGAGATTCTTTTGTATTGTGTACAATGAAAAGATAATTATTTTCTTTTATTCAAATTCACTTGATTAGTAATCGTAATGTAAAAATCATAATACTTAAAAATATATTTAATATAAACGAAATTTTAGTGAAAGGGAAAATAAAGAAATGAACATGATGATTCTTAATTATTTTTCGAAAAGGAATGACTATAGCTTTTAAACGAAGAGAATTGAAGTTATTATTTGAAAGTTAGATAGAATATATTGAAAATCTGAAATTCAATCCAATAATTTACGAATGATCGTCGATTAAATTCGATTCTCAGTTTTCAAAGGCGTTTCATTCGTGTTATATTCGTCTGATTTCACTATTTTATACAACTTTTATTTTATTTATTAGTTTTGTAAGAATTTTAACAGCATGATGATAGCAATTTAAAATAAACGATTCATTTCATTGAAAGATAAATAATAATAATATTGAATATCACGATTGTTTATGCAGTCATTTCTTTTATACCTAATCGTTTAAGCACGTGCTTGCTCAATTTTATATTTTACAGATATAGCCACAATATGTACATTAAAATAATCAGAAGAACGAATCAGGAAACATTAATTATAATTAATTATTTTATGAGATTCATAATTATCCTGTATCCAAGCATGAAAGTATTTAATTATACAAAGTCATCTTCATTCAATTGCTTTCGCAGAACAGATGCATCGATGCATACATATAATCATAGTTTCTACCTGTTCCTTATCGGTATGCAAAATTAAAAAATTATCATATCGGCAAGCAGAACCTATTTCATTAATTGATGTTTGTAATTTTGTAGTTAATTTCTTTTTAATTTACCCTTTAAATGGAATCAGTATTTATTCAATTTCTATTACATAATAAAGGTTTGCAATTAATAACAATTAATTTTGTAATCTCATAGAAAGCATAATATAATTATCAATTCCTTATTCATTATTATTATGAATTAATATATTACATAACCAAAGATATTACAAATATTCTGAAGATGGTATTTATATTGTATTCTCCTAAAACTATGCTTACCAATTGTACATAAATATGCAGGAGCTGAATTTAAAGATAGGTATTTCTACAGTATATTGTTACAATGCTACAACATATAATTTAAGGCGTGAATTGCAATCATTCTATATCTCTATATCATTCTATATACATGTATCTACAATCGATAGATGATTATACAAGTATAATAGAAATCTGAGAAGCAGGAACTTATTAGACACTGTTCTAGAAGTAAGCGTAATATTAAGTCCGCTGGAAACTGACACGTGCACTTTCTTCACCGATTACAAGTTAATTCTGATTATATGAGCAACTGAGTATCTATAGTGTTACTAAAATATATGTATGTAATATATTAGTAAGTTGCTAAATTCTGTGTTATATGTAGATTTCAATTGCGCAAACAGTGTATATAATTTGATAATTTCACATCAAACAGTATAAACAGCTGACTTATAATTAGCTAAATTAATATTATTAAAGAAAGTTTACAAATGACAAATTGTAAATTAGCACTGTTAATAAATACTCTTGCGTAACAACCAATGCTAACTAGTTTGATAATGACAAAACAAAGAAAATTTTGTAAATAAACGTTCCAAATTAAAAAATCCTCTTATTGGGGGAAAAGTTGTAAAATCAAAAGGAAATGTCTATAACCTATCATCATAATTATTATTTTTAACACTTAATATTATTAATTGTTAAATTATATAAATACAAGAGAGAGTCAAGTTGCTAATTTCTAAAATTATTTCAACGATCACTTTTGTTACCAAACTTTTATTACCATGTAAACAAATTTATTAATAGTACTGATAATTTGTAAACTGTGACTTAAAAAATGTCACTAATAGTATTAGTCTAATTATGCAAGAAGATAAAGTTAAAAAAAAATCCAGGAGGTAAATTAAGTTATCGAAATAAGGAGTCAACGAGGGTTAATCTAATCCTTCGATCATCGAATTTCCTTCCATTGTTCCATTCGATGAAAGCATATCGAATAGAGGAGGTCTGTACATGAGTCAACGTTATTTTTAAAGACAGTTGCGTTTAGGAGCCCAGCCAAAAGCGGACTTAAAACGCGTACGTGTCGATGCTCGTGTCTCGCTTCCGTTTACGAACCATCGCATTCCGATGCGACGTGAGTTAATCGATGATAAATCCGAACCTTGAACCGATTTCGAACGCATGTTAGACACGAATGTAGGTGACGCCATATCCTTCATTCACCGGCGAATATTTCGTAGACGAGACTTTTCAAGGTCTTATTGAGGCCGCTTATACTTAATCTTGATGACCGATCGAATTCACCAATTCAATGCGTTTCGCGTATTATTACGATATTTTTTACCTAGTCGATGAATGCTTAATGATCGTACCTATATATCCGATTGATCCGAAAATTTATTCTTTCGTGTTTGTTCTTCGAATGGGAAGAGACGAAAACTCGTAACAAAAGTGACTAACATAAAAGAACAGACAAAAAGATGGAAAGATCGCTACAAACATGACCACAAACGCGTGATACTTTTGTATCGTAATCTTTTTGTCCGGAAGGGTACGCTTGGAAAACGTTTTCATCTCAATCGATTAAGAAATATCTTTCATCCAGGAAACACATTCTCGTGGAAAAAGCGTCATAGCTATAGCTCAACCTAGTTAACTTTACTTTCTCTCACTTCGCTCGATAAAGTTGATAGAGATAATAACGCTCTCTATGAAATTGGGGATAACGTCCAAATTCTATTTCTGCTGTTAACCGTCATATAACCATTTTATCACTTAAACTGTTTAAATTCTAAGATTCAGAAGTAACCGTTTTGAAAAACTACATCTCTATAACATATACTTACATATTTCGATACGATGACGCAAGTAAAACCAACTATTAACTAAATGACCAACATATTTCGCGAAATATATTATGTTATTTCGCAAATATGCAATGAGTTCCAACAGATACATATTACCAACCATGATACGAATATAAAATAAATATCTTCTATCCATTGCTATAGTAGAGAATAGATTTGATGTACAGTTTTGCATATTTTTAAATTAGTATGTGTTCTATAGAAATCAAAATTTAAAAAGAAAAATCTACTTAGAATTCTGGTTTTAGAAGATCTTCGTAGAAAAATTTAGCTTTTGTCAGAAATGTATCGAAAGGAAAGAAATAATTATTAATCTACGGTATTAATTCTAAACTAATAATAGAATTAGCGGATGATACAATATATAAGTATGTATAACTAGAAGTATATTTTCCATATTTGTAAAAATTTATAACTAATATATTGAGAATTAAAATAGTTTTTTTTAGTTATATTATTATTCGGGTGTTCCTTCGAATCAAAAACTTGACCGATCTTTATCAAAATCTATCTGTCGTTTCCATTAATCGGTTAAAGATGATGACCATTTTTAAACACCAAACGTGTAATTCTATGGCGCATTATAGCTACGTGTCTTCGAATTCCTAACCATCCTTGGACATCCAACACTTTCTCTAGCAAAGAGACGAAGTTACTAGTATAAATCGCACGATAGTATAACAGCATCGGATTAATTGCTTTCGACGATATTTAAAACCACGTCGTTGCTAAATGCGTAGGCGACAAGTTAAATAAGAACTCTCTAACGTATATCGCCGATCCATGATGTGCTTCTGATGGTAAAAGCGTGATTTGATAATATTAGCATCTTGCATATGGAACGTTGTCCTTTCAAAGTTTGAAATAAACATATGGCATAAATGCTATCTGAAATTTCTTGAGTAATATTCATTAGTTCTTAATATCAGTAAATTGATAAGCGTTAAGTTGTAGGTTATATGGACAACTGTTTCATAAAAATTTATTCAAGCATATATGCATCGCGTTATGTATAATAGAATTATCTCTTTTGTAGCTTTTTAGGAATATGTTATGTAATTAATACAATAAGAATTGCTTACTAGTGTGAGCACCCTGTAATCTGACATAACTTAGTATGAGAAGAATAGAGAATTTCTTTTTAACTTCGCAAGAAAAAATCAAGAGATAACTTATGACAGCGCAGAATCCTGATTATGTTGCAAAAATTTGGAAGTTTGCAACTCTAAACTCTCGGAATAGTAATACTTTTTCGTTTATTTTATTTTGTATTATTTTCGTCAATACAACAAATAATTTAATATATATATAATGAATATATTTAATAATTAAAATATTTAATAATTTAATAATTTACCAGTACCTTTCTTTTTATTTCTAAATTCTCTCTCTCATCTTTTACTACTGTTCCAACAGTTCATTCGAGTAATAAATAGTATATACATATAGTAAATAGTAAATTTATTCTATCACATATTGTTTGTTCGTCCAGTCGCGGGGAGACGAGTCTCCGTTAGGAGCGTCAACGGGAGTCGTAAATTCCCGTTACGATCGAAGGATCGACACCGCGAGCAAGGCGATCCCCTGATTTCAGTTACGACAATAGGGGTGGTTAGAGTGAAATAACTGTAGTTTCCAGTTATCTATTTTTATTTATTTCGCCACTTTTCACAACACTTGGAACGTATATATAAATATGTTATAATGGATATCGGTTAACGCGATGAATCCCGATATCGTATGAAATTATTAGACTAGCTTGCCGAATGATTGCAAGAACCGTCTGAAGTATGTTGACGCGAAGAATCGAATGTCTCGTTCGCGTGAATTGAAGTTACTACTTAGTGCCTCGGTGGCTAGAATTATACTTGAATGACTTGCCGAATGTTAGATTGCGACTTTACGATACTTCTCAATGAGTTCGTTGGACTGAGCGATCGTGGTAGACGTGTTGATTGAATTGACGACGAAGATGAACTAACTTGATCGTGACGATGCTGTGTCGGAGGTGAGCTAAGGATGGGTGTGTCTAACGCACGGAGTCATCTGATTTGTTGATGACAGTTTTTGGTTGGAGAAGTGAGGGTAATAGAAATTGTTTCTATTGGTTAGTAAGACTATCGATGGACTAGGAAGGGTATTAGCCACCCTCGATGGAAAGTTGGGAGTAGGAGGCATCGCACGTGTGAACACTTAGCGTTCACGTGTTTTCCAGATGCTAACCAGAAACCTTGGAAAACGCTTTCGTGGAAAAGCCCTTGTTTGCAATGAAAGACTTTCGCCAGAGTTTTCTGTGATTTATAGTCGGGCTGCGAGTGTTTTCAAGAGTACGCGATAAGGATGTGCGGACATCTGGCTGCCATCCGTCCGCGATGTGAGGTCCGGCCCAGGTAGAGAGTCGGGCGACGTAACACATATAACAAATAGTAAATTACAACATAATTTACACGGTAGTTTTTATGCGCGATCTTAATTTACGCGGCCAGTCACATCAATGCTGTAAGAGATAAGGATAAAAGTACATTACCGCTTATATTAAGGGATGGATGCACCTAAATATATAAATGTCAAAATTAATCGACATGCATTTTATGTTTCTATTAAAAATATTGATTTCTGTGACTTACAAACGCACATAAAGTTTCTCTGTCCTTTATTTTTATTTTTTACAAGTTCAACTATGGTTTTAAGAGCAATATATAGGTGCCCATCTGCCATCTTCTATGATCATAATTAATGCGAAATTTTTATATACACAGAGAGAACTGTTCTATTACAATGAATTATGTACGTATTGAAAATCGGAGGAATAGTTATAATAATAATATGATAATGAATGAAATTTCTTTATCATGATAATGTTCAACGTGTAATATTTTTCTCTCTCGGAGTGTAAATCGTAATCCTGCAAAAATCCACTGAATAATGAAGAAAATCATTATATTGATTCTGTTCTGCTGTATCACGCAAACGAAGAGAAATACATTCTGTTATAACGCTAGACGTATATCTGGCGAGTCTATTCGCGTAAAAAGGAGATTTGTTGGATTGCAGAACTTAAAATTTGTAAGCTTTTGTACATCGCGAGAATAAACGTATAAAAAAAAAAAAAAAAAAAGAAAAAATAAGAAAAAGTGTGAGTGTGACATTATACGAATCCACGTTACAGCAAAATGCGTTATATGGGGGGTTCGTTGTGCTTCGCATAAAAATACTTCTTTTTAGTCACTATATTTTTTTAAACCATCCATCCATCCCTCTCGTTCTCTCGACATCGCTTGCGTATTACTTCAGCCACCGAGCAATGTTATAAAATCCAAAAAGTCAACAAAACTGGACTTATATCTTTCCCGTGCTCTTCATATGGTGATGTGACACGAGTTAATGTGACGCGTACGGACGAGGCATGGCGTTCGTGCACGCGTATGCTCGTCACACGCAAGAATTGCTCATTGAGTAACGCTCACTCTCGCTATTGATACGAGCCCGTATGACACACTGACACAGAAATCGACTTTATGGCGGCTGCTCCTCGCGTCACCGATAGAGGGGCAAAAAGAATCTCGACGAGTAAAAAAGAAGGAATCAGCGTTATCGTGAACGGTGCTTGAGTATTTTGTCGGAGGTAATAATTTTAATGTTACGAATGTTACGAAACGCCTAGGTGAAACTTGTTATTGCACCTCCTTTATTTATTCACTTCGTTTTTGTTCGGCTTGGACGGCCTGTAAAGTTACAGATTAGCGATAAAGCAGAGAGAAAGAGAGTAATGACTTGGTGTATTATTTCTAGGAAATGTTCTTTTTTCATAATGCGATTTGTTTCTCGATTGCAATGATATAGATTGCTAATGAAGACAGAAACGTATAATTGCTGGAACCAGTTTCTTTTTTAAAGAAATTGTATCGTATCGGTTCAGTAGAAATAAATGATAAATGAAGTAGTTGTTATACGGTAGAATCTCGATTATCTAAATTAATACTAATTAAAGATAAAAGTCTCAGTCTCTTTGCTTTCAAATGAGAAAAGGTTACTTATCTTGAACTAATTAGCCCCAAATCTTCTATTAATCGATGGGCAATCGATTCATAGTCGATCGTTTTATTAATTGATGTTTCAATAATCGAAATTTCACTGTACTAGTAAATTGTCTTGTTTTTGTTTAAAAATTGTTTGAAGAAGATTCTTTTCTGTACTTTTTAGCCAATTTATAGGGAAGAACGATCCTGTTTTGTTTTCGCATAAGAATAGGTAAATCCGTTCAACCTTATAAAGTTTTTCGATAAAAAATGGAGAGAAATTTTTCCTTTCTTTTTTTACTTTTTCTTTGGGAAATTACTTCCTGTTCATCCAATCGAACTTATGAGGTAGATTTTTAATAAAGACTGAAGGAAGGTACAAAAATACTGAAATTTTACGAAAAAGACTTCCACCAGTAAAAATACATTGATCTTCTTTATAACGCTTATAATTACATGAATGCATTAGAATAACCACTATATGATCATATTGTAATAAATTTGGGTTTCGAGTTGTTCTTTTCATTATGTTCCGAAAAATATTCCGAGTTTTATAAAATCCACATAAATTATGAATACGATATTCCTTATTTTCAAGTATCTCGTGGAGAAAGACAAAGAAAATTTAGAGAATCAGTGACGAATAACAGCATTCTCTTCGAAAACTATAATAATTCAATTCCATGCCTATTCATCACAAAGGGCATACTGAGAAATTTCTCATGCTATTTTAAGTAGAAGATATACGAAGCAAAAGATCACAAATCGACATTTAATTTTATATATGTAGATCATATTGCGGGTAAACGATATACACGCTTCTTGATATAATCTATATAAAGAATCTGAAGGGTTCAGATGAACATTTCATAGGTTACAATCTAATATTAAAATACACATTCATGTACTGTTGCATATACATGCTTGCTATAGATTCTAAAATCTACACATACATATGTACCTACGCATAATAAAAATATTCGTACAGATTAGATCCTTTTGTAAAATTTTATGTAGTCTCGTGAAGCATAGAATTCTATTTATCTTGTTCTTCTGTAAAATATAACGTTCAAAGTATTGCGAGAATCGATTCCAGGACCGTTTTCGGATTAAATTATTTATTTAGGAGTAAAATATAATGACTCTAGATTGATATATTGGGCCTCATATTGGTTCCACGATAAAGTTAAACTTAAAAATCAAAATAAAATAGGAAATAATCTTCTAGCTGTCTTACGCAATGTATTTAAGCTTTAAATTCGAATTTTATATTCGATCTTTTCAGTCGAAACTTTACAAAGGAATTAATCAAAGAATCATGTTTACAAATCTACACAGAATATGACAAAACAAGGCACCCTATAGTCATTGTACATTATATGATATTTTGGTGAATTAATTTACTGAACCTAGATACAAGAGTTTAAATTTCTTTCATGATACTTTGCAAGACAATTCTGCTTTCTTTTGTTTAGTGTCTGAATTGGATAATCGAATGTATTGATTGTATTTTAACATTACTGTTTATACTAATATAAAATTATTCCGCAGTCATCCTTCTGGAAAGATTATAGGCATGTCTGGATTAATTAATTTTTATGGGGACAATAAATTACTGTTTTTTCCTACAAAATTTTCGTCCGGAATGCATTTTCTACAAATTTATAACATCCACCTCTATGGATATTTTGTCATACTACTTTTATAAAAATCTTTAAATTTGTCTTTAAAAAAGGATTTGTTATATTTTCATCTGAAAATTATTTCATCTTTTCTAGCTAAACCGATTATACTCCCTGAAAGAATGAATATTCGTTGGTATTAAGTTTGTCATTATAAAAAGCTTTCCTATGTACCCAATTCTTAAAGGACTAGTGGAAATATCTTATTCTCATCTCTTGTAAGCTATAGAAGCAAAGTTTACGTTGACTTATATAGCAATGTTTATTATATTTATTATAATATTGTTAACACTAGAACTACCGCTCTATAATACATACTTAGATATCCTGCATGTAAATCATTATAATTCAAGTGATATTAATGAAAATAAATATATTTAAATTCATTTTATTTCTCTATTCAAATAACAGTTAATATCGATCTGAGCAAAAATATCTGTATGTTTCTAAAATATAATCGTAAAAAAGGAAAATCTGAAATTTGCCATGTTAACGGGTTTGGTAATTCCAGTGTTAACTTATTTATATGAGTTTATATTCATGAACGAAGATGGTTACAGAATTTAAAATAACTTAAATAAAAGCACTTAAATGGAAAATAAATTAAACACTATTTACACAATAGCAGCAGTAGCAACGATTTAACATTATCTGCTATTTATTAAGTTTCTTGTTCAAAGTTATGTATATAATGAATTCGACGAAAGAATGTAAAAGGATGAGTAACTGAACATCATATATGCTCACGTGGAGACTACTCGGTCACATTGTAGATTGGTGGCATGCGTCGCGTGCAGGTAACCTCGAAAAAACGACCTTTCGAATTTCACTGGAACACCAATGAAATTCCTCTCCCTCCTACTTTTTTTTCTTCCTCCTTTTCCCTTTACAGCTGCCAGTCAAAGGACCCGGATGATCGAGTCATTGCTCTTCTTACGTTTGCAAATTAAACGATTCGGTCAGAGAAATTTCGAAAACAAGGCTCGCGAGATAGGCCTCTCGCGAGTCTTCGAATCTCGAATGCTCTTTCATTCCGCATTCGTCGAAGGCAGAGAGAGAGAGAGAGACACCGGAAGCGCAGACGTAACGATCCATAAAAGAATGTTGCCTCTGCACGCGTGACAGCGAATTCTTATACATACCACCATTTTCTTTGTTCTTCTTTTTTTTTTCTCTATAATGGAAGATTGCAAGAGAATAATAAAATAAGTCATATTCTGTTGGGAAGCAGTTTCAGAATTCGGTACATTGTTATTCAATTTTATATTATCAAAATTGTCTTCCTACTTGGTTCTGGAAACAAACGTGTATTGCTCCGCACTCTTCGTGATTTTAAAAATCTTACTTGTCATAATATTACAATTTTAGAAGATATTAAAGTATCGCTTGCCTTAAGAGCTATAGAAAAGTCAAGTTATAAGCTATATTGAACCCCTTGATATACAAATTTTTGTCTATTATTATTACAAATTATTACTAATTTTTTATAGCAATTAACCAATACCCCTTATAATAACTAATTGACACCGAAACATTGAAAATAAAGGTATAATATATCTTTTATTACATACATAGTACAATATTTTAGTTTAAGATAGCTTAAATTAATGAAGATGAATGAAGAAAATAATTGATAGAGTAGAAAACAATCTATTATAGACATATACACTGTATATCACTTTGACTTTTGATTAAAAGATATGTATCTTTCGATCTAATATTTTATTTTCGTTCTTAACAATGCCATTTTAAAATACTACTTTTTGTACAATTGATTACAATTGATTCAATAAGAGGTGATATTTCGTTTTTATTAGTTCAATACGATATAATATTAATTATACTGTAGAAGGGATTTATTTAATGAAATAGTAGCAGATCATAGGTATTGTTTTAGTTCGAGCAGTGATTAGAAAATGAAGTTTGTTGTAAGATGTTTAAGAAACGAATAAGCAAGAACTGGTATAACTTTTAGGAGATTTTCTGAGATTTTAAAATTAGATTTCGCCCTGTTATATATAAAAGAATAACATATACAATCACTTTGTTTATGTAAACACAAGTAGTTAACAATATACATGCCATATTAAATTTTAATACTGCTTAAATGCTACTATTTTATTAAATAATAATTTATTAAATAAAAATAAATATATTTTTCTATCTTAGATAAAAACGCGGTTTCAAACTTTTAGAAATATTCAAAACTGTGGCAGAAATACGTATCTATGATTGTTAATTAATAAACGATAGTTTTTTCCGCATGTTAAAGAGTTCGTTTCTAAAAAGCTTAATGATTGAGTAATTAAGTAAAGTAATAAATTTTAGTGACTAAAAATTAATACTTGATGAAATTAATGTCTATAAATATTTATCAATTTATTGGGTATTATAAAAAAATATTTTTCTAAAAGAGGAAAAGAAATGCGGAACAGCAAAAGTTTGCTATTCCTATTAAATCATTTTTATGCATTCTGTTCATATTGAAATAAGGTGCACGAATTACGTCTATAAAGAATTTAAAAATGATGAAGTGAAAATATCTTAACTCGGCATTTAAGAGCATGTTCTTTCACAGTGGTGAAATTATGTTTAAAGTTTAATAAACTGTCTGTTAGGAGGGCAATAATTTAATAAGGTCTTGCTTCTTTGTCGTTGAGGTGCAGTTTTCAATTTCAAGGAGGATTACGTTACCCGGACGAGTAGAAAGCTAACGGTGCTCTCGGACATTGCGGTTATATCATTGCCATGATTTGTGAGTATCAATCAATATTTGAATTCAGAAGTGGCGTAAATTAATGCAAAAGGAGAAATTTTTCCTGGATCACTGGGATCGTAGAATTTAAACTTAGTTAGAAAGTCAATGTTTTGATTCTGCTTCTCCTTTTACATTCGTTCGCATTCGTTTTCATTATGCTTCGGCAAGTGGCTTGTATTTCTTCACGCTTCCGGTAAATTTCTGTGCTTTAATTGTTTTAAATTGCTTTAATTGCAAACGGGAATATTACTTTAATTAATTTGCGATTTCATATCGATTACAGCACATATCTTTTCTTTTTCTTTTTTTTTTTTTTGTTTTTTTTTTTCTTATTATATATAGGATTATACTTTGAATACAAGCTATATTTTACAAATTGGCATCTTATAGAAATGATAATCTATGACTAGAAGCTATTTCTAAAGTATAGTGTATTTATAGTATACCAGATACTGTGTTTTTATCTAATAACTGAGAAGCTTATAAAACTTTACTAATATCAGGCTACAATGACTTGCACAAAAGATATTATAACGAATGAAAGGGAGTAGATACTATAAAAGACAAGAAGAAAACATTCGTGTCCTAAAATCTTGTCTTTTTACTTCCTGTTTTATGATCACAAATATTTATAAAAAGTTGTTGTATGCCATAGTTGAATTCATCGGCAACTTTTTTTTATGCAAGAAAATACTTCTCCATTGAGGGCGGCCATACGTATTTAAAAAAAGATATTGCAAGTATAGAAAAAGTTGATATATTTTATGATATCGGTAAAAAACGCTGTGAAACATTTTCTTCTTTTGCTTTCTTCATACACTTATAATCTGTAGGGAAAAGGGTGCCCTGTATATGTATGTGTTTTTTAATATTGTTTACTTCAGTTTAATTACTAGTAAATTGTTATACAAATTAATTAGCAAACATCAACTATTTTCATTCCTCTCTTTAAGTGTGATTAATGTACTCCAAAATTATATATATATAATAATTAATTATACATATATAATCCCCGTCTCCTTACTCTTTAAAGTTTGCAAAAAACAAATATACATAAAAGATTACTATTAGAGGCAAAAATTGACAAAAAATTGTACTTTTCTCCGGTTTAACGCAACAGGATTTTTGACGCGCTTCCATTTTTAGATATCTTATTAGAATGCGGAAATGTTAGGCAATACCTCGTGTAAACGTAACTTAACGAAACAACTTGCCATTTTGTCTACTACAGCCTGACATTTTTCAATAAATGTCGCGTCAACAAGAATAATAAATCGAGGAACGACTGGAACACCTCCACAATTGATGTTTCATGTGAACATATTGAATAATTGGAGTTTACATTTAGAATATTTAGAATATAGAATATTTTTGTTATAAAGTTACAAATTAAAAAATTGATAATTAATTAAATGACATTTTTACGATTTTTCAGTTAAATAACACTCCAATCTGAATTATACAGATGGTGTCAACTTGCTATGCTTAATAGTTCTGCCTAGTTTCTCATTTTGTATTCTATTCGCCAATTTACGTACAGAATCAGATGTTTAATTTTCTGCATCTTGATACTGAAAATACTGAATATTAATTTAAATTATAAATCAAACTATAAATGAAGTATTGTAAAATCAAATAAATCAAGCTATTGTAAGTCATCATTACAAGACAAATTTAAAGCAGGCTACAGCAGGTGATCCATAGTGATCATCAGATACAAGACTCACGAGACAAATAGAAATATTGTTTTCTCTATTATTGAAATATCTATATTGTCAGGATTTTTTATGCCTTGGGAATAATCGCGATTTCCTTTCTACGAAACTGTTGTCTAACCTCTAAATCAAAGAGTTGTTAATATGCAGTTAAAATGGGAAATTATCTTATGTATGTAATAAATCTTTCTTATTTATTTCAAACTTTTGAGTGACAGGAGATGCGATTGGAACATAAGTAATCTAAGCATCAAAGTAGAGGTAGGTAAGAAGGATGTAAGGGGAGAAAATCTGTAGCAATAAATAATAGATTCTATAATATTAATCATTATGTTGAAATATTTTAACGTAATTTACTTATTTATATATTTATACCTGAAAATCCCCACTTTTCCATTACTCCGTTTATCTTTCTGAACACGAATTGTGATACTGATTAAAAGCTGGGTAGAATAAATAAAAAATTTGGATATTCACAATTTTCATATGCTCAGTAATAGAATTATTAGTAAAGAAATTTCCAAGATTTTTAATACTCAAACTCATCACAATCAATCATATAATTACATGTTCTTAAGCTAAAATAGTATGTTATTTCAATATATTAAAATAATGGAAAGTAATGTAATAAAGTACAAATAATTTATATATATATATATATATATATATATATATATATATATATATATATATACACACACATATAACATGTTAAATAAATTTTATTATAAAACGAAATATTAGATATCATTTTATATTAATAATAAAATTTTAATATATCAGAATGATGTATTAAAAAATGAATAAAACACAAAATATAGTAGCTTAGCCATAAGATAAAATTTTCGTGGCTCTATTGTTAAACGGGACACCTTGTATATACATATCTGTTTCTCGATTTCCGCGAGTCTCCGTACAACTCGGCGATTTTTCACTCGTCTCTTTGGCTGAACGCACTTCGGCGTTGTTAACGTTGAGAACAAAGAGGGGAGTACTTTATAGCCTCCTTCTTTCTCCTTCAACAACACTTTCACTGCATGTCCCGTGACTCTGATCCCCTTGCCTCCCTCGTCGCTCTTGCCCTCGTTACCATACAGGTGTGCACGTGAAATTTTTGTCCATTCGAGGTTCTTGTTTCCTCGTGTAACTCCCGGACAATAGCTTTCTAGGGAATTACGGAATGAGGAAAAATAGTGGTGAGCTTCAATTCAAGATCAGCTTCGACGATCAACCAATGAATTCGGAAGCTTCTTTCGACGCGGATCCATCGACTTCCTAGACCAATTGCTCAACTATATTTCGTGTTTCTAGGATTGCTTGTGATTGTCGAGTGCTTGATAGAGTTTATGATTATAATTTGTCACGTTAGAGAGTGAAAATTGTAATTGAAGAATGATCTTATAACGTTTGTAACAATATAATAGCATACGTCATTGATATAGTATTTATAATGCACTGTTTAGAGTGAATATGTTCATATCGTATTTCTGAAATTAATTGAGATATTAATATGAAAATTTAGAGATATACTAAAGAGATTTTGATTATTATTTCTACATTATTTATTTAATATTATTCAACATATATGTTATCTTATATCCATAATTTGCAATATGATTATTCCACATAAACTCCAATTAGCACATTTCATCGTTAAAGTGTTAATATGAGTAGGTTCGTCACTGCTTGACTTTAAAATTTAGTGCATTTATTTTATTTTTACTTCATTGATGATTATTTTTTTATAGGAAAAGAAGGTTCGTAAAGTAGTTGGGACAAAAAAGTCCATAGAATTTAACTGAGACATGAAACACACATGTGTTATGAAATCATTATGGAACTAGAGTTGCTTTCAATTATCATAATTGTGGCTAATACCTTAACTATTTTTGTTTTTCTATAAATTTTTAGATCTTTTTGTTAAAAACAAATTTCATAATTTATCATATATTATTAATTAAGGGAATTTATTAGTTTTATTATCTTAAGCTTGTATTCTTCAACAGTTTTTTAAGTATTGAAGGAAAAATTAATACAAATTTAGATATAAAAGAAAATACAATAAAAATATATAGCTTACTTTTTATGTAATATTTAAAGCATAATAAAAAATATCATTGTTAGGTCTGAAGCTATTTTGTTATTTCTTGTTACCAATTACCATCATACTTGTTTTTGGAAAATATATTTTTAGCTTATTTTTAAAGACGATATGTTGTAAAATAAAATAATATAAATGACGTATCGTTCTCAAACAAAGCGTTTCCTACCAAAACTGCGCACCATTAAAAATTGCTAAGTGGTTTGGAAATCAAGAGTACGAGATGTTATCTAAACATTACGTAAAATATAGTGAATTGTAGAAAATCTTAACCTATTGTATTTTTGGTAAAAATAGATTTCGAAGAAGATAACGGGATAGAATGTTTCGCTTTCTTGCGTTTACACGATAGCAAGTTTTGCCGTGGCAAAGTGTAACTCAATTAAATTGAGTTCCTAATCGTAATGTTGTTGTTTTTTGTCTCCAATTTGCAAACTTTGAGCAACGATAAGATGTAACATAATTTAGCTAGTACATACATTGGATTTATAGAAATATCTGATAGAAAAGTAAAATTGATAACTAAAAATTAAAATTTTGAAAGAGAAATATATAGAACGTTTTTCTTTAGAAATGTGAAAGTAATCTATTTGTACTGCAGTTTCTACAATATAAGCAACTTTGCAATGTTTTCCTGTTCACTTATATATATTTCCCGCATCTGAAAATATTCCCTCAATGATGGTATAATTACGTTGTGATATTTGCATCATGGTGCATGTTTCGATAACTGAACAATTGATCACCGAACAAATTTTAAATACTTACCGTCTTCAAGAAATTCATTTGATTTTTCACGAAAATTCGTATCAAACAAAGTATTTTGCACGTACATCACACACACATGCACGCACATATTTTGAACTCACCTCAATTTTATATTAATGGAAATTGATCAAATCCATAGAAACTAATCGTTCGATTTCTGGAAACTTAAACCGTAATAATGTATCGTAAGATGTAAAAACATATTTAACACTTAGAGTAAGAAGATGATTGTTGCTTTTAAGTGGTACAATAATTGTATTATTATTCATTTAACGTATCATACATTTGAATTTAATTGACATACATTCCGTCAAATTATTTAAGTCAATCATCTGTCAGTCGATTTTAACGATAATTAATTTTATTTATTAATTCTGCTTCTATTTGTTATTCTAATTTGTTAGTGGTAGTGAAATAATCAGCAATGTAATTTCCATAAAATTGTTAGCGTTTTATATCCTACGATATGATTGTAACGAACAAATGTTTTAAACTGTTAGTTATCAAAAAGAACTGAATGTTTGAGAACAAACTGCATCTTAAAGACGGAAGTAAAAGTTACCCACGGAAATATGAACCTAAAGTGCAGCCTGCCAGTTAAAGCATCACGAGTTCAAAGCTCTGAATGCAGGAAGTAGTATTTCACCCTCAGGCGAACAGTCACCTTGGTTTTAGAATCCCGGTTGTTTCTATTCCGTATACCTTCCTTTCTTCTTCTTTGCCTCGTTTCTCACATATTTCTATCTTCATCGATGTACTATCGTTATTTATCTTACGCCCCTCTCTTTTTCAGAATTTCAATT
Organism: Bombus pascuorum; assembly: GCF_905332965.1. Taxonomy (NCBI): domain Eukaryota; kingdom Metazoa; phylum Arthropoda; class Insecta; order Hymenoptera; family Apidae; genus Bombus; species Bombus pascuorum. Next base: position 23,229,507 of record NC_083489.1, on the reverse strand, counting down.
TTTTGTAGGAAATGAGATTAGTTTGAGCACAAAAATTGATACAAGAGAAGAATTTAAGTCGAATAAGCTTCGTTCGAAGAGTGTAATTTTTTCCAAATTAAAACGTTTATCACTTAATTTGTCTTTATGCCTAACAATTATCGAGTATCAATTAGAGTACGTTGGAGTACTGTAGTTGGAATTGATGGAATTATAAAATATGTTAGATGGAGCTTTTATCTGTAAGAATGAGAAGAATTTTGAACTGTCCAAAGACGTATAAGGCTCCTAATTACGAGATCCTAAATAGAAAAAAAAAAATAGGTCGTCAAATTGGGATCATATACAAAACGTTCACTTTTCTAATTAGCAAGCACGTTATAAGTGGCAAATTATTCTTGGCTACACAAATGATTAATCGATTAATTAAACACGTAAATGGTCGCGTACGTGGTAATGAATTTTCAGGACAAATGTAAAGATTATTGAAAAATGATATGATATTAGAAAATGTAAAGAATATTTTCTCTTAAGTTTGGGACGAACTGATACAATACAAGAGTAGTTTCATCAGGAATTGATCGATCATTCTAAACATTTTTTATTTGAAACAGTGAAATGGTAAATGTAAAAAGCAATTTGTGATTTAGTAACAAAATCGAAGTTTCTCCGCGGATGAAAGTAGAATTACAAGCAGGATGTCAATTTATATTCAAGGGTCAAGGTCACGACATGGCTTTAACGTCGAAACAGAGTTGGGCGTTGTGGGTAGGGATCTCCCCATGTTCTACTTACTTTTATGTGGCCTCGTTTTTATTACTCGCTCAGTTTATTGAAATCTATTGATTTAATCGTTTCAGGATGTTTTCTCATGAATATGTTAATAATGGTTCAATATCATTACACAGGAAAAATTTGTTACGTGGTACTAATTCTAGATATAATATAGTTATAAATTATTATGGACAGAGTGAAACTAAAATTTTTGCTCGTTGTAAATATTTTCTTGTATTCTAATTCAAACAGCAGGTTATATATTGTAATAGTTTTCTTATTTGTTGTAATGTAATAATATATAGTTCATAATTGTTTAAGAGTATGTTTACACCAGAATTTGAAAATTATTTTTATATAGAACAGGTGTACTAATTAATTTATATTGTGTTTTATATACGAATATGAATTTTAAAGATTTAAACATATTCTACATAGAAATATAAATTATGAGCCTGATTTTTCCCAAGTATAAAGAATTTGTAAAACGAAGAAAATATTTTCCTAGGAGAAAAGATAGCTTTATGCTCTATGGTTGCAGTTGAATATTTCACTTTTTGAATGAAGGGATCGAAAAAACAAGTGATACAAATGATAAAATCTGTCAGTAAGGAAGATTATGTGAAATTTTAAATATAAAATAAACAACGTTATAATAAAGTTACATTTTAATAAACAGATTTTCAGGTTCTTAAACATTAAAACACGTTACTATTCATGTTAATAAGGACTTGAAAATTCATAAGAACAACTTTTAGGTAAATACGGATCGGATGTTTCATTTTCTGTATCTATCTCGTTTTGGGGGAAAATGATGCTTGTACCACTCTTTCCTAACGAGTCTCTCAATTATCAAGAACATTCTAAAACTAAAATTTCACTCCATCAGCCATAAGAATCATTCGCCGCTTCTTTATCCGTTCCCCGATCATTTTTAAAAACTCGATGCAACTGCTAAATTACTTCCTTACAATTTCACTTCATTCAATTTTTGCCTCATCTAAGTATTCTCACGAAGTGCGCGGGAAAAATCGTATAGGGAACAGTGAAGGTGCAAGATATATCGTTGGACGATCCTTTCGTCCGATCACATGACAATTACGACACTCTATTCTGATCGTCGAGGATTCCTTATTCGTCGTTTCTAGGAATTTTTGTAACACTCTCGTTTCAACCTCTTCCTTGAACACCTCGATACCGAAGCGTCGATCCCATCGATGTTCACCAACCTCCATCTCTTATTACGCGGACAGGAATGAAAAAATATGAAAAACAATAGGAGAGAGAACAGGAGAGACGACAGAGATGAGCATAGACGCCATCATCATCATCACACGTACACTCATATGACGAACCGGAGGAGGTTCGATAGCGTAATGCTGAATGCTTGTAACTTTCTGTCTTTCTACGATTAAATCAGAGTGAAACAATGGTAATCTATAGACTGTTTGGTTTTTATGCATTTAAAATAGAAAAATATGAATAGAAAAATACGATGGCAAATAAAATAGGTAAAATGTATTGGTTTGCAACATAAATTCGTCTTGCTTTTATATTTATTATATAAACGGAGAAAACAGGTCGAATGTATATTACAATATAATGTAATATATCTAATATTTATGTTATTATAATAATTAGTATTATTCTCTCGTTAATTTTACTTACATTTATTATATAATATTACTCTATAATGATATATAGTAGAACATATAATTTTTCATTATATTATTATTTTGAAATATACTAAAAAGAAATACGCGGTGTTCCGCATAATATACTAGTAATACAGCTACGGGGTGATTCTATATGAAAGAATAAATACAATATTCTAAAAAATTGTCTTTGTCTAGGGCTTAATTTTTGAGAGAATCAACTTCGAAATCTGTGTACAATTCTACTGTAACGAAATTCAATAAAAAGAAAGAAATATTTACATATGAGAATGTAGAAATATGTATAAGCAAAGAACATATAGAATATACAATTAGCATGTTACTAAAATTTCGATGCAAATGTTATTTAGATAGAAACATTATTATGATCATAATTTACAATTAATTCGACACATACCTATAATTCTTTTCTTTTCTAAAAATAAATATTATAATATAATCGAAGAAATTAATATTATTATTGAAATAATGACAAAGTATTTAGCTATTGTTACCATTTCTTCAACCACTTGACATCTGTTTCCTTCAATCCTTTTTCCTTCCTTATTAATCATTCTTCTTTATCGTTTCTATCTTTGGTTCCTTCAATTATAATTGGTATATCGACGTCACACTTTAGCGTCTAAGATATCAAGCGATTATTTTTGATTTACACATTTCAAAAACGAAAGAAAAATGGAAGTTTAGTAATAGTTAAGTTTACTAATTTTGATAAAAAGTGAAATAATTTTATCAGTTTCAGATTAATTTGATAGTTATTATGTTTGGTTCTATCAATTTATAATTCCTATAATTAATTTATAATTATTACTCTGAAATTCCAAAATAGAAATGTTTTCAACTTTTCCTGCCAATATTGATTCCTTTAGAATCGTTACATTCTTAATTATTTTGCCAGTTCTAATTTTCTTTAAATTTAATGACGGAATAAAATGTCTTTTTATTTATTTCTTACACGTTATTTTTCGTTTCTTTTCAAAATTTTGACTTTATATCTCTTATACGTTTGAAAACAGGTAGCTTTTAATTCACGATATACAATGTTTTATGGAAATCTTAACAAATACCGTACAAAATTAATGAAACTACTCCGCATTAAAGAAAGGAGCTGTAAAATCTACAATCGTGTAGTTCTATGTAGAAAAAACTTGAAACGATGAAACTGTTAAATGCTTCAACTATGAGTTGTTCTAGATTCCCAGTACTGTAACTGGTTCTATCCAATACGCAGGGAATACAGCAACGCCGAAGCGCTTCAATTATCCTCTCTACAAATTGATTCCACGAAAAATCGAGTCAATCCCTCTTTCCAGCAATTTTTCTATATCACTTCCCGTCACGTAACTATCGTACCAAAACCATTCGTACATACAGTCACGCGCAAATCTCATTGCGATGGTTACGCTTATAGGATTCAAACATTTGTACATATACTAGAAACAGATAAAAATATTTGCAATAAAATAAATGTTTAGGGTTAGCTACATACAGAAAAAAGTAAGTCAAATGGTAAATTTTTTCGACTAAACAAACATATCATTACATATTATTTTAAATTTATTGTTTTCTATGATTTTAGTAAATAATATTTGTGGTAGTTTTTTTAAGTATAATATCAATATGGACTTTTATTCATATAGCAACATTTAAATTCCTGCATGTTATTTTCGTATATTTTGTTTCGAAACTATGATCATTTGCAATCGACAGTTTCCTACTATTTGTTCTTTGCAACTTCTCTGCTATTCTTTCCCGTTTTTTGTTACCGAATTTTCGAGAAATAATTTATATACAATAATAATTGTACAATTTATCGTAATGCAAGAAATGACGCTTTACTAACATTTTAAATTCTGAATTTTAATCAGTTTCCGCCATTCTCTTTTATAATTTATCTCGCATTATATGTAATTACAAATACAATACTGTGAAAGAAAGTAGGAAAGATATCGGTGTGATTTATCAGCGACAAAATATTTACAGGATAATTTAGGTAATAGAGTGAAGATAAAATATGTGCGCAATGTATAAAACGTAATTATGCAATTGTCTACAAGAAGTCTCGAATGGATTAACATTTGATTAGTTAAGAAACATATCCGAAGAATGACAAGAATTTGCAATGTCAATAAGAATCTAACCATGTAGTTTTTATCGGAAAGTAGTCAAATAAATTGATAATTAGCGCTCAATAATTCAACTCTCCGTTATTTAATTTATCATCACATATTTCTACTATAACAAAGAAACGTCAAAGATTTTGAAAAATGTTTCCGAGAAAAAAGATTTAAAACAATTTTACGTATGGAGCAAATATCGTGAAGCTGAATAAGCAATTAGTAACTAATCAGTATCTCAAACTTCATACCAGTACCAGTATTCTTAAGATATATTTTAAAGTATTGAATAGTGAAAAATAAGTAAGAAGAAATTCACCAAAATGTGAATGCTATAGATTATTACAGCTATTTGATTATCTTTGATTTTTAAATATAATCGCATTCGATTCGCAGTTTTCAAAAATAGGAATCTCCCATGGATGGCCTAGCGAGCATAAAAGCCATATTTCATACATTTTATATATATTTCATTTTATATATTTCATATATAAGAAGGAAAGAAGCATATATCACGTTTCTTGGGAGCATCGCTTCGAGAGAATCCAAGGAACAGATCGGTCAGCTCGCGCGTGAGAGTCATCGCCGAGATTGAATCCGTCTGAAAAGCGGGTGAACCCGGCGCGTATCAGTAGGTTCCTTCCGCGTGGTGCTTTCGCCGTCGTTCCACTCCCTGTCGTTGCAACTCGTTCTGTTCGGCTCCGTTTTCTTCTTAGCACGTGACGAGAGGTTCCCCCGGACTCTTCTGCTCGTCCTTGTCGGGTTCCACTCGTTCCGTCCCACGTCAGCCTACGGTTCATCCATAAATGCCTCCCGTTTCTCACATGACCGGTAACCTGGTGCTTTCTCTCTCGCTTAAATCGGTCTATCGAGTTGCATGTAAGAGAAGAGACAACAACAACAGGCAGCGTTCTAACAACCACCGACCGATCGTTCGATCTTTCTTCGTCTTTTCTTCGCGTGTATTTCCCTTCGTCCTCTACCTCGAGTCCCTGTAAGTACGTTCTTCTTCCCTCTCGGAGCGTAATTGCAGCATCGTGCTTTCTTGCTCGCTTCAATCAGTCCTCCTCGTTGGATGTATGTACGTAACCAGGAGGACCATCGTCCTCGCGCTTCCACGGAGAACGTCTATCCTCTTGACTGCTTCTCTTATCCTCCACCTGGTAGCTCGTAAGGTTTTCCTTCTTTTCACGTGACTGAAGTAACTCGCTTTCTCGCTCAACTACACGATCCTCCGTCTTCCTCTTTCCTGTTCGAACTCGTGACTCGTCGGTCTTCGCTGGTGCCTCTCGCGGCACCTCTCGCTTTCACTCGTCCGTGTGAAGAGGCTATCGCAGGCCCTGAGAGCTCAGTATCCGCCGGACCGTCGCGTGGTTCGATGTCGTGCACGAAGCACGACTGGTGCTAAGGCCTGAGAAAAAGAAAGTGTTTTTCGCTTAGTCGATATATCGGTACGTTCGACTCTTTGCCGGTCTTTGGGTAAAAAGCTAGATCAGGCCTGTGGACACGCGTGACCTCTCTGGAAAAATTGTGATCACTTCGAGAGTATCGAGACAAAGAAATCTTATCAGGGTATCGTGCACCGTGCTCAATTGAACATGGGCAGATTCGATTCGTTCAGGTAAGGATTCTTCACTTGTTCCTTCAGAGTAACTACTCTGGTCTTGTTGGATGGTATATGTAGAGTATGGTTATAAGGTCAACTAGGAGGTAGAGTCAATGGATTTCGAAGGAATTTTCTTTTTCTTATCGTTGAAACACCTATTTTGCAAATATCGCTGTGACAGTTTTTGAATTTTTTACTTATTGTCTTGGGAAAGAATTGATTTCGACGAAATTAATTGCTTTCTTTTGAAAGAGCACAATGATACGTTCAGTAGTATGATCAATATAGCGATCCGAAGACTTAACCCCTTGGAATACCTTGCAGTGCGCTCATAATGATACAGAGAATGGTCCGAATGTGACGAAAATAAATTGTTCTTGTTAGAAACATGAATTTTAGTAGATAAATTTAAAGGACTGACAATTGTCGAATATAGATTGCATATAACATTTTAATGCTCTTTATGCAATAAGATATCAAAGTATATAATGACTGCCAAACATTTTTAGTCTAAATTATTATTTTATTTCGATCGAAATTATACATTGAACTTTGTACAAATAATTTTAAACATTGCATTCAGTAAGCTATCATACATCACACGTTACGCTTGTGCAATAGGCTTTTACTTTCAAAAACCCGCTATCTTAATAGTATGATAATACTATCGTACGTATCCTCTGTCAGGAACTTCAGTGAGTCTTTCTTATATGTATTCTGACAGCCAGCCACTAAGGAAATATGTTTCATAAAGAAATTGCGAGACGAAGATGAAGATTGATCCAAGACGTTGGTTCCACGAGAATTGCGAAAGTGGCTCAAATAAAAAATTTGGCATTTTGTCACTTACTTTGTATCTTTTTCTGACCAATATTGAAATAACATATAGTCGCTGTCAAAGAAGTAATTAAGGAGTAAATATTTTAGCAAGGATGATATTATATTCAGATATCTCTGTACGAAGAATTGTGTATTTAACAACGTTAGATTATTACAAAAGTTGCAATAACAGAAATTGAAATATATAACAGATATATAGCGTAGAAATTAAATTTATCCATTTGTTAATGAAGATAATAGAAATATTTAATAATAGTAATAGAAAAGAAAGAAAATCATGAAATATTACTTTAGAGGATGCGTATTCATTTATTCCAGTATTTTTATTTATAAATTTATATTTAAAGCTTTTTAGATAATTATTTGCAGTTCAGAAACAACAAAACAGAATGATTAATGGCCAAGAATATTTTTGAGATTCCTATTCTTATTATTCCTAATTGAAAAGCTGAAGTATTCTCTAACAGTTATAATTTGCAATCAAATTATTTATGAAATATCATGCAAATGTAATATCACATCTACCAAGAGAAAGTATTTTCTTATTTTATGACTGAATTTAGCAACACTCAATGATATTTCTAAGATAGACTTGTTACTTTAAACGAAGTATTTTGTCCACGAATTAGCTCAAAAGATATTTATAAATAAATCGATATTTTATATGACCTTCTTTTGCCTTTTCAGAAGCGGCTGTTCTTTTGAGAAAGTTGCCGAATAATTTTTTAATAAACTTGTTCAGCATTTTCTATCATTTTCTCCTCGATACTTCAAACAGCTGATTCCCATTTTTAACATTTTTAACTTTCCCTTCCGTTCCTGACTCATTTTAGACAATTTTATACGTATTCTGCATTACTGTGTTATTTAACCCTTCTAACTTTACCTCAGTAGCATTCCGTAGCTGAATTTTATATCTTTAATTTCTTATCGTAAATACAAAAGATAAAAATCTTTGCTCAGAAATAGTTTCTAATATAATTCTATAAGTATTTTGAATATTATATGCAATTTCATACAAGTATTATGAATTTTTAACTAAGAAATATAAAACTTATGTCGAAAAAGTTAAGATGAAAGGAACATGAAAGAATATAATGTGGAAGGAAAAACAAACTAATGTGCACATATTTTATAAAGAATCGTTCGAAGGAATGCTAAAAAATAAGTCATTATGAATCTGCAAATGTTCCCTGAAAAATCTCGAATTGCTAATTTTGATTCCGGTAATCCCAGTATCGCAGACTTAAACGGAGATTTAAACACGAAACGACTAACGTGACGCAAAAACTATGTAAAAATTCATTTACATAATCCATGGCCTAAAAAACATTCCACCAAAAATATTTCGTCGTGATCAGAAGATCGGCAAACATATACAGGCTGACTTTTGCACAACACCAGTGTGTGTACGTGTTCGAGTCTAATAAGGAGAGACACAGTCGAACTGACCGAAGTCTGACTGGAATAGGGTCTCGGCTTCGAAGGCTGATGCACGGTGAATCCTCGACTCGGAGGCTCGTTGCGTGTATCTTTAATTGTGCTCGGTTGCCTAAGATCTGACGTGTATCAACGTAACGAGTTAAGTAACGCGTGGGCGTTCAGTGTGTACGCGATATAGAAATGTCAGATTTCTCATGGTAATCCCGTATGTTGTACCGTTGCGGATACCGAGCATCGCGAGTCATTTCTGTCGATTGTGTGTGCTCGTTGCGAGCGCGTGCAGGGAATCAGAATCGATCGTAAATTCGTCGACGGGACAGGAAGTGGACGTTCAACAGTGAAAGTCGACGGATACGTTTTTCAAATTTTCGAGTCACGAATCACGCTTCTTGGCCCTCCTGTTGTTTAGTGGCACAGATAGGACGTTGCTGATAAAGATGAGTCGTTTGGTGGGTAAAGGGGAATCATTTTATTGTAATGATACGACGATGTGTAGCAATTGTTGTGTTATATTGGTGATTACCGGAATGATACGACCCGCATAACGAAACAGTTTCGGTTGTCAAACTGGCTCTATCAAGAGAAACTGTGGCTTACACTAACGTTTTAAAAGTATCCGGATACCTGATTATTTTTAAGATGTATTTCTATTCCAAAATTAAAAGCAAGTAGATCCGTAATAATTTTATTTTATTTATTTTTTCTTTTCATAATAATCCTAACTATACACGTTCACGAAAGTATTCGAACACAGACAATTTTTACGGATATGTAATGTTTGTAATACGAAATCTTGTAAAATTCCATTAATACTGTACCGAGACACGACTATCCTAATTATACCGATAAAATTTAAAATCAATCTTGAATCGATTTGTGAATGTATATAAAAGTAGCGAGACATTCGTTGTAATCTTTAAGTGAAAAAATTGAAAATACATCTTTCAGTGAAAAATTAATATATAGTATGAATAGTCGTCTTAAATATACATATAATCAGTGTTGAAAAGATGATATCTAAGTTCTATTTGTAAAAACAAACTTTTATTTAATGCGATTAAATGAATTCCTGATTCCATTTATCTGATCGTGAATTCCTACTATATGAAAGGAAAATCATAGGCAGAGGGGTGAATCAGTGAATTTTCATTATACGTAAACTCCACTTACGCACAAACTATTTTTTTGAATCCTACTCTAGCGTATTTGTTCAGATTTTTATTCTATCTGTGATTTTTATTTTATTGAAGTATATTTAGAAATATTTCACATTTTCAAACGTGAGTTATTAAAATAGAATGAAGAGTAGAAACGTAAATAAGGAGAAAATATTGTAACGTTGTAATTAGTGTGGAGAAACCGTTCAGACGATCCATCTATATGGCAGCGTGAATCATATATTCTTACTTAACTTATGCATAACGTTTATTGAGTAAACGATTGTACACTGAAGTGTATTCTTTTTAAACTAAAAAACATTGATTTCTATGAATTAAGTTCGCGTTTCACGATACTATATTTGTGATTTCTTATCGTGTATGAATAGTGAAGTACTGAAATAAAATAAATAACGCTAGAGTAATTAAAAATTAATATTTCGATAAACAATCTAAGAAAGTGTGAAAACGACAGACAAATGTGCTTAACATTTTGTACAATATCTTAATAATGTAAATATATTCATAGTAGAAAACAGAATACTAATTATATCAAATATTAATTTTTAACTTATTTTACTATTTCCAATCTTTATATTACTGCCACATTTACTTAATTTTTTAGTTGAAAATCAAAGGACATAAGCCAAATAATAAAATAGGAATTACGTTCATAATTATTAAAATATATAACTAATTCATTGTACGTAATCCTTAAGAATTGACAAGTGTTATTTATAAAATTTTCCCAACAATAGATTTGCATCGCACATACGTAATTATGATGTATTTGCTAAAGGAAAAATAAGTTTTAACGAGATGTACACTTTTCACTTGATTCAGCAAAACGCGTCATTTCCACAAATGAGCTGTTATCTTGTTAAATTTCCAGTAAACTATCTGACGTTAGGTATCGAGGGAATCGTGAATCGATTTTCCTCGTGATTATCAGTGATCGATCGTTGTAATTGAACCGTTTAATCGCCTATAAACACTACGTAATCCTTCTTTATATTCTTAGTACTTAACCATTATTATGAAGCTGTTGTTTAAGATATAATGTAAGTTGCAAATTTTATAGTGCGTTGATAAAATCTTCCATAAATGGTAGGAGCAATCGATTGTTGTAAGTTTCGGCGCATTGAAGTATGTAGAGCTTCCAGTGCAAGTAGTATGAGACGCTATAGGTCAGACTCGAACGAATTCTCGTAATATGTGAATTTTATATTTGATCTTATAGTACCTTGGCTTTTATTTTATACAAAACGATATAATAATTCATTTACAATAGCTCTCCTTGCCAAATTTGAGACTCTAAGTAACGAATTGCTAAAAAATAAAGATGATATTTTTGTTGCATACATATAAAGTTTGAAATATGTTCGAAAAATTTTTTAAACGAGGTCGCCATAAAAATTACTTTATCGATTATTTATACGTTTAAAGAATTTAATGTAGAATAGTTTTCTTATATGTGTGATTAAATTTTGAAAAGTACTTATTAATGATGAACATTAATATTTGAATATTAATTTAAAAATGCTTTGGATTTTAATCCCAGTCATCTTATTCTCTAAGGTATTTTTTTGATATACTTCTAATTATATTATTTGAAACAATAAAAAAATTTTTTAATTTTAGAATGATAATCAAGGCATAATTACCATTTTATAATAATTATAATTATTAATACTTTTAATATGTAAATGAAAATATTTTAAATTGTACACGCTTGTCTGTAATGGTATAATTGGCTACAGCATGATTCTATGTGAAACAAATAAATTAAAAATATGCAATTTTTTCATATGACGCTTCGTTTTTGAGAAAATCAAGTTTGAAAAGTTAAACTTGTCTAAGTGGAGACTAAGCATGACTAAACAGTCAGCAGGAGATTATTACACATACGAAAATAAATCAAAACTGTAAAATAAATTTTGTCCATTTAAGCTGTCATTTTCCAGAAAATAAAGTTTGAACGTTTAAATGCTAAGAACTGGCCAGGCGTGTGATACATTCTCAAATTTATTTTTCTCTAAAAGAAAGCATTTTATGAAAACATTTTATTCCATATTTCTAACTTATTTTTCCTTGCAGGAATCATCCTGTATCCCTTGTACCATCAGTTATGCAACATCGTGTATATATTAAAAAAAAAAATTGCTTATTTCAGAAACATAAGCTACCAGACTTTAAGATCTAGTCGATCATTTAGGATCAAGTGCACTTTTCTGACATTTACACGTGTACGTACTGAAGAAACATTTACTTCGCTGAATTTTGTTGAACATTATTCAAGTAAATAATTGTATTTAACAGTATTTTTATCGAATATTTAGATTAATTGGTGTGAAACTATATGCGAATGACTATCGACTAGCAGCGAAAACCCCGTAAAATGAATTTCGATGTGTTTATAGCTACGTGCATTTATGTAAAAATACATTCTATGGATCATAAAAGTAGTAACGATTTAATTGAATAAAGAGGATTCTCTTATTACTGAGAATTACTGGGACTTGAATCACGAGAGTTTCCGAGAGATAAATTATACTAATGCACGGAGAAAAATTCCAGAATCAGCCGTGGAAAACACGGTGAGTAAGAAAAGTATGTTAATGAAAGCATTTAGAATTCACTAAATTACCGAATATGTTTAATGAGTTTGATTTAGTAACAAATATTTTATTAATTCAGAGAACGAAATCGTTCAAGTAATATAATAAATTGTTTAAATAACGTAAAGCATGTATTTTACAACTTCTTTTTTATGAAACTTCAAGAATTTGAATTTATATTTGTTATACACAATTTACTTTAGATCTTTTATAATTCTAACAGATGTTTTTTTATTATTTTATATTATTTTATAATATTATAATAACGAGGTTTAGCATCAATACGCGAAACAATTTATTTTTAGAGCTTTATTTCATTTTTGTTAAAATTGAAATGTCCTTTTATTAGTGATACTAGCTTATATCTTTCTATGGGGAATTCATTTCATGATTAGTAATATAGATTCCATTTTATAAGCATTACAGAAATTTTCCTGTAACTAGAAAATTAACGAACACTTTTTCGGATAGCTATTCTGCTTATTTATCAAAAATCACTTTCCTTTTCATGATCGAATTACGCAATTACATAGTCGATAGTATTAGACTCGTGATTTATAGCGAAATGATAGTGTACAGTATACATTAAAGCATACAATTTTTCATTAAATGGATCGAATTAATATGTTGCATAGTTTTTTGTCATCTTACCGTAGCCGACAACCTTTAATCCTTTCAATTACGGTATCCTATTCAATGCTTCCTTATTGAGAAGATATTGATCTCTCACTTTGAAGGACATAATCTGTATGATACACTATGGTAAAGAAACACGAATATTTATGAAGATAAAAAATAAACGTTCTATAATTGAAATATACTAATATTTTTAATAATTTACGTATTTAATTAGATGTGTTTCGTAAATATAATTACGTTGTTAGATTTTAGACACAAGCTATTGATCGTAGACAATTAAATGTAATTAGCAACCTTCACGCATTTTTGTTGGATACCGACAAATGTGATATTAAATGAGCCATACGTAGTAATTATAGAAAAATGCCATGAGGTTTGTAAAACTTTATAGTTGTGTGAAGTGAATGTATTATAACAGTAAAAGTTCATGAATCTTATAACTTTTAAATCAATATTTAATGAAATCTGGATACTTGAGATTTTATATAAAAATTTGAATATTTCTATATAGCCTTCAGCAAAACCAGCTTGCCAAAACTACGAAAACTTTCACGAAAGAATAATTATTTCTTATGTAATTTTTCATTTCTATAATTCTATAAATATTCTATAAATTTGTACGTTCTAACTTTAATCATTTGTAATTTTATCGAAGAAGTGTTAAATATTAATTTTGAAAGTGTATCGAAATTTTTACAAGGTATACGGTTTAATCGCTACAACGAACTCCACTGGATGTCTCTAATTATATTCCAAGCTTGAGCGATTGTGTTTCGCAACGTTTAATACGCATTATGTAAAATATAGAAGCTAATTATTTCATACATCGTTACCTTTATTATCATCACTATGGTAATTGTTATTTCTGGTATTTCATTTCAGTATAGATTAAACATCGCGTTTTCTTTTTTTAATAATCCATATACGGTACTGTGCAAAGATCTGAGGCATAGGAATCGAAATCTTTTGTGAGCCAAATTGTTGGCTCACAAATTTTTGGAAAATATCGACTAAAGACATGCATATACGAAATTGTTTAGTATGTGGCAAAAAGGAAAAACTAAAGCCATAGATCAGTATTTGGAGGTAATATAAATAGAATGGCAGGAACTAGCGAGTCTACTGAAAAATTATTACTCGAAATAATTCTCATTATCTAACAAGTAGATAGAGAAAAAGGAAAATACACTAATAAAATTAGTACTAACTAATTACTAAATAGTAATTACTTACAAACTAGTGTTACACAGACTAAATATTACTGATTAATATTAAAAACGAAGCAAATATTAATTATTAAATCTTGAATTAAGTACTTTTTAAAACACACAAACAGAATTAAAATAACACCAAGAGTTTTTTAGTCAAATATTAATTCGTGAAAGTGAGATATTTCCATTAGTAATAGTAATATTATTAGTAATAGTATTTTAAGCTTTTTGTTTGATCAGTTCACGTTATTTGGAACGTCTCAAAGGCATACATACTGTTAATAGTCTTAAGTAGGTATTTCTACAGGCATCGTGGACATAAGAGAAGCACGCTTTCACACGTATAGTGTAAAAATATACTATCTTCTCCTCCATTTTGATACGTGTTTCTAGCTTGTTTAACGCAAACGATATATTATATAAATAACATATCTGCAAGAGTTTTCCATTGATAGAAAGTATGCGTAAAAGTCAAGATTTATAGAAATCATGCGCGCACGTACAGTGAAATCTTTGCCATTCTCGTGCAAAAGTTCCGAATCTCATTTTACTTATCGCGTGCCTTCTACCGAAAAATTTTAAGAATGGCGATTAAATTCAGGTTTCCTAAAAAATAATGAAAGAAAATTAATTGTATATATTGTATTACTGTAATGTAGGTATTTTATAAAATTGGAGTTATAGTCAAAGTGCCTCCAAAAGTATTTTTGAATCATCATAAATTACCACAATAGTTACTATTGCTATTACAAAGCATAATACTCTAAAATTAATTTTGAATTAGATTACTTAATTTTAACGACCACTGATGACAATTAGTGCGTAAAACGTAGAATGTAAATTAAAATTATATGTAGTAAACTAAATGTAACGGTACACAAAAAATTTATTGAGATAGTATTAGTAATAGAAACATAAGTAAAGGAAATTAAGTAACGATATATTAATTTCTATTTTTTATCTTCTATTTTCGATGGATACTTTAATTTTGAGTTGAAAATAATTTATTAGGAGATGCAATGGAAACGTGGCGGGAAAGCAAAGATGGCAGGGAATAAAATCAGAAATTAAGAGTGAAAAGATATGTATGATATTATAAAACCGCATGCACGCATGGAAATAAAAGAAAAGCTCAAAATAGTAACAAATTTGCGTGCAGTTGTTTTTAAAATTTAAGAGTGACTAAAAGAAAGGGCGACCAAACGTAACTAAAATTACTCTCTAGCGTGTTATAGTATAATCTTTATTACCATATAAGACTATAAAGAAACGATAATTACGCAGTTTTTTAATTTTTGCATTGCTTCTTCAATACTGCAGCACCAAAGTTAGCTATGATGTGTAATAGGAAGCATTTTATGCAGTTTTTACTTGCTCATAAATCCGTTGTTTTGTATTAATCATTCTTTACGAAGTGCGGAATATACAAGATGTACTGAAGTGAAAGGAATTAGTTTTAAATGAGATTCTTCAAATTCCTCGTTTAACATGCTCTAGGAATGTCGCGGTATTTTTCAGGTGACGCGATCAACTATAATATATTATAGGGAAAGTCCGATTCTATTTAAATTGTAAGTTTCAAGAAACAGATACATCTATACAAGTATATTATTATCACACTTATTTACAAACTATTCTCTTCCCGCGCTATAAGCTCTATGTACTACATAAAATATTATACAAAAAGAGAAAATAAAGTTCTCAATTTCTTCTCAATTACAGGCTAATAAAAAGTAATACATACGAGTTTAAGATCCCGAATTGTTTTTGAACATCATAATAAATTTAAATGGCATAAAAAAATAAAAATAAAATGCTAAAATTATTTAGGGAATCTTTTATTATAAAATATTGGGCATTATCAGTTTTTCTTTATCTTATAATTTTCCGTCTTATTTACGAAGAAACCTATATATGCAAATGTTTTTCTGTTACTCCTTCTAAAGAGATTACATTCTTCGTTATATTATTTGTTTAATATCTTAAAGGATTATTTCTCATTTATAATATTTATCTCATTCTTATCGCCATCCGTATTGTTTCCTACTGGCAACTTCCTTTTATAATGATACTTTGCACATTCAGTCCTTTTTAAATGCTTTCTTCAGAAGAAGTACCATAAACCAAACTGCTCAATTTCATGCCATGATTTTAGTATGAAAATTCGTGAGCTTATTCGCATGTAATAGTATTAACTACTTGTATTATGATATTGAGTCGCAGTCGTCGTACAAATTATGGTTCAAATGCAACAACGACACGTTGTATTCGTAATAAAGTTTCTTTTTAACACCGTCTTAAGCTTTAGTAAGGACCATCAGAAATAAATTACATACACTGTTTGAATATTGCACTTCTTTTGCCAAGTGCGAAATCATCCCCGCACGAGCACTTTTTCACCAGACCCCCCTCCCCTCCCCACTCATCCCCCCCCAAAATCCCACAACGCATAAAAGTAATACACCGAGGAGTCCTGTTTTGCGGCCAAGTTTCAGGACAAAATACAACACACACAAGAATACACAAAAATCACGCACCAATGCGACTTAAACCCAAAAAAACAAAAAAATAAACGCAAAAACCTAAAACCCACGACACATATTAGACCATGGCTACGTCGTACCGACGCGTATCGGTACTTTTGCCTAATCCACCCTACAACCGAAATTCATTGTTTATTGTGAATAACATACACATGTAATACTCATCTTCTTGGACAATAAACGTTATAAAAAAAAAAAACTTTTTCACCAGAAATACATCACACTCGACACGGTTTAGAAAATTGCTTAAATGTCTTCTAAAAAATCTTAAGGTAATGAATTGGTGCAAACAACACAGCAGAATTCTAGGGTAAAAGATTTTCTAATATAATCAAAACTCTCGTGGCCCATTCTTTACTTTGAACCTAACAGTATAAGGATGTAATTTTAGGCGAGGTTCGTATATTGTAATCGTACAAAACGATTAGAAAAATCTTAATGAAATTCTTCATTTAAAATCTTGACATATAAAACTTCTTAAAATAGTCGAAGCCCATGACTTCTACGAACCTGATCGTTCTATTGTAGAGCTACGTGAATGCAATTTAGGAAAACATCGTACGTTACAATGGTAATTTAAACGACATTCAACAAAGTAGAGTCATATATTCAGAATTTTTAGGTAAAAATCTTTCTGTAAGGTGAAATAATTCAAATTCATAGTCTCCTTTCTTATTTTAATGTTGATCGTTTTACTGCAATGTACGGTAATTTTGAATTTGATCGTTCCATTTTAACGCCATAGAAAATTTTGCGAAAAGTTCGTACCTATAAATATCGCAATGTTAATATGAACGATACCTGAAAAAAGAGTTAATAAGATAGAAGCCCAAATATTATCGCCCAAAATAATTGATTCAATTGCCTGTCCTATATTTTAAATCTGATGGTTCTCTTCGAATTATACGTACACGAGATGCATATCTGAATATACGAGTGCAATTTTAAGAAATAGAACGTTATCAAGTGTATTGCGCGACTCTGTGTTACGGTTATCGTCCCAGATGACGACGATTAGTAATCTAATAATGCACGTGTTCGTTCTACCGTAAATCCACTACGGTTGTAAACACAGGTATCCTTACGGGAGTGCAACGTCCTTCGCGTTGTCTCTGTTGCAGAGGCGCACGTCCTCAGTTTCACTGGCGGCCGCGACAGGAAATTTTCAAACGACTCAACGGCAAAACGAAAAAATTACAGCTTGTCGAACGGAACTGGCGAGTCAATGAACACTGGCGCGGCCACGGTTAGATTACATGCCTGCGAAAAGTAGCTTTCCGTGATATGTAGCTCGTTAATCATTTCGCAAAATAGCGCGTATTTCGTTAGTCGCGACGACAGCGTAGCCAAGTAATCGCGTTAGCTCCGTATCATTTCACCGACACTGTTTTCACCGACAACAATTCATCGACGCTAAACTTCACCGATACTAGACTTCACCGACATCAGCTTTGACCGACAACAACAGTGACCGACATAGAGTTTAACCAACTGTTTACAGCGAGCTCGGCCAAAGTACACATTTAGCTTCCAGTATTGTATCAGTTTGCGTTCCATTTTCGCCCGTATAACACGTGCAACATTGATTTAACGTACATACGTACGAATATCGAATATCAATTTGCCACGCGAGCAAATGAAAGGAACACACGTGTTCGTCGAAAATCATCCCCTCTCTCTGAATTGGTATTAATTTAGACTATAATTCTCCTTCTTTTTCTTTTTTTCTTTTTTTTTCCGTTGAGGAAATCCGCACGGACACCCGCCGCCTCTAGGGGGAAGGGCGGCGTGGTAGTGTCGGACTCCAACCGACTAAAACCTCCACGAAGACTGTCCCTATTGCGCCGAGGGGAGCCCGGGAACGGCTGCGGCGACACACCGAGCCCCCCTCGCACAATATTCTGTCTGTACTACGTCTCCTCTCCCTTTCTCAGGGGACGTCCGGATCCCCAACCGGACTGTTTCGTGTCTCCCGGGTGCTGGAAAGTCCAGCGCCTAGCTTCATTACCCTTCGGAGGTCGCTGCGGCTCTCCCGCGCCCCATATAGGCGCGTCCACGGGCACCGCCGCGTCCTCGTCGGCCAATCCTCTCGGGATGGGAGGCCCGCTTCTTCTCCCGCCCCGCCGCCTCCTTCCGCAGCATAACTAGCTCGCAGAAGGAGGTTACGGCCTTCCTGCCCCTCTCGCTTGTCAACAGCGCTTCAAAGATCGCCGGTGGCGAGAGGTCGAGCCCTATTTTCCCGATAAGAGAGTGTCGCGCCGCTGCCCACGCCGGGCAATTCTCCAGAGTGTGCTGCGCCGAGTCCACCCTTGCGTCGCAGTGACATCAACGCGTGGTCACCTCCTTTCCGATTTGGCGCGGATACTCACCGAAGCATTCATGCCCCGCGAGCACCTGCGTCACTCTGTAGGTCAGGGGAGGCGCGCCTCTGTCCAGCCAAACGTCCCAGTTTGGGAGGACGGCCCCGAGGACCCTGAACCCAGGCGCGCCAGTTAGACTATAATTCTCCTGACGAGCGGGCAACGCTGACGACTCTACCACTCGCTGCTATCCATAAAACACAATATGCCTTATTAAAACGTATATATCGTCGGTCATTGTTGTCGATAAAATCATGGCGTGGATGAACTATGGTTAGTGTACCACTGTCCATGAAAACTATGTCGATCGATTCGGATCGGCGAAATAATCCGTACGCGACCAAATAGCTGGAAATCGAAAAGCGAGAGGAAACTTTCACGCTACTTGTGCGTTTATAAATTTGGTCCGTTCGCTTGAATATCGTTTGACCGTATCTGTATCATTGTGTCGAGAGCCACGTAAAAGCGATACTAACGAAGTTATACTGTTATAAAGTATTTTTATTACAAATTAGCTTCTCAACACTAGCTGTCACGAATGGAATATATGAACTATTTAGGAGCAAAAATGTTCCATCCTATTAAGAGAAGATTCCACAATTTTAACGCTAGGATGCATAGTTAGTAATTCTTCAAGAACAAAACAGTTAACCTCGATCAGCTTAACTTCCCTGTGGTTGATCAAAATAACCGACTTTAATGACATTGATTAATTTCATTAAATTGATTAATATTTCTTAGGAATCGTATAAACTTAGAATGATGCATTTTTGGAAATTTGAATAATTTCACGTAAAATATATAGATAGACGGTCGTGTTTCGTCTGAGATAAGCAGATACATTTTTCTCTCGATGCCTTGTATAACGTGGTAGAAATGAGATAATAGCTGGCAGGAGGAACAGGCGTGATTTGTTCTACATAGTACATGCTTCTCTCACACAGTCGTAAAGATACAACATCTTTGTTGCGGGTTAAAACTGTCGCGTCTCAAATTGAAACCTGCATAGCATTGCGTGATGCAGAAAGCAAACGAGACACGTCAGAAGCGAATGAAATATGAACATGAAAGTATTGACATAGATACACACTCAGAGTCTTAAGACTAGAACTATCAAATCTATTAAAGTAATAAGAACTTCAAATTCTGGACTTCATAATTATCGGAAATAATATTATATTATAAAGCAATAATAATATAATAAATATATGTTTCTTTTCAGTATATCATTTTAATTTTAATCATCCATACATGGAATATGTAGGTACATATCTATCTATCTATCGATTATCTATCCCAGTACTATATCAAAATGTGTCCTCAAAACCTAAATTGTAAAAGTACCGGTAATATTAAAAGTGAAGTCATACGAAACGAACAGAATTTTCTTCTTGTCCCTGTGTGGCATAGTTATCTTTTCATCTGTATTTCATACGATTAGGAAATGATTCCACGTACGAAAATAAGTCGATCGTGTGAAATAAAATTTACATTACATTAACATTTATCATGCGAAAAGCTTCCTTTTGAGGAAAATTAGCATGTAATATGTATCTAATTAAAAATTTTAATTTTAATTTGCATAGACGAAATTAGGTGCAAATAGTAGGACGAAGTTTGATGTTTCGCAACAGAGTATTGCTTTAAAAAAATATTATTGTTTTTAAAAAAGTAAGGAAAAAAAAGAGGAATCCGTGTGAATAGCAGATATGAATTGTTTAAATAAAAACTTTATTCAAACTTTCCTTGAATTAATTAAATGTGTTCGTCGTTTTTTTTTTGAACAGATGATTCAGGAAGATATTTTCGTTGATATGTGCACGGAGATGAAACAAGTTTTTGTCTGAGATAATGCACGTATTAACAAATATGAATGATTCATAATTATCGTGATGCATCTCTAAGTAACAAATTAGATCATATGGCAAAAGGTCAATATTGTCAATGCGTGAAAAAAATGACATTGTCATTTTTTCTGTACAATTTTTTTGTTTCCTTCTACTATCTGTGATACCTGACAGTTTATACATTCACGTACAATACGTGCAGTAAAGCTAAGAAAATCCAGATATATTTTCGATACATTTCGTCAGATACATACATTTTTCCATTATCATAATGTACCTCGAGTATCATTTTGAATCAATAGAATATATCAGTTTCTTCCTCATCATATACTAAAATTTTGTTATGCTCGTTATTTGTGACAGTTAAATCTCCGCACTGAGGCTCTCCTCATACTTGTTTTTTCCTTTGAATATCTTATCATATCTTAATGTTAACGACCTGCATAATCATATTCCACGATAGCTGCGAGTCCACATTGCTATAGCGAAAAAATTAAGTCACTGAAAGTAGCACATTCTTTTTAACCTTATGATAGGATGAAAATTTTGAATTTTGAACTATAAGGTATTTATAACGTCTATATAGCCGAATTTTCATTATGTATCAGAAATAATTTTATCTTTTTTCTTTTTAATGCGGTTACTAATACAGTGTATAGCGTATAGTGTACACTATAGTTGTATACACAAAGCGAATATCATCGAATATTATTGCCAAGGTATTTGTATAGTGACTCACGAAAGTATTCGTACTTGTAAGCACTTTTCATAATTATATTATGTATGTTATACGAAAGATTTTAAAATTCCATTAGCGCTATCATAGGATTCGACTATTATGACTACATTAGTAAAACTTGAAATAACTCTGAAAATAACACGAGAGTACATTTTGGAGATATGATAAAAGTATTTAACCAATCAATCATCTTATTGTTAGTAAGCGTCAACATTCAGCAGAATCACCTTTAATATTTGTTGTATACTTAAGATTACCTACAATTTATATTGCGGGCTCGTGTCTTGTTAAATAATTTTTTATTAATTTCTCAGCAAATATCTCGTAACTTCTATATAAATTTTCGAATTGGTTTCAAATTTTATCCATGTAATCGTGACAGTCGTGTCTCATTACCATGCTAATGAAACTTCCAAATATTTTTCAAGACATACACGATATAAGCATGGATAAAATTTTTCTACGATAAGCGTTACAAATATTTTCGTTAGCCACTGCATACACTATTATCGATAATTAATTAATTGTTACGAAATTGTAACCGATTCTCACGTTTTTCGATCTATCGTATAGTTGTCGACCCGCAACAAAACATTTTTTATCTTAAATCGTGATAGGTCACTGCCATGAAAAGGTATTGTCACCGCGAACAGATAAATCCGTGATAAAACGTTGCGATTATTTACAGTGTTGTTTGAATTTCGATTTAATCCTTGAAATTATATTTCAAACTCTTTTTGGTGTTTAATAAACTTTCGAGCTATCGTAAAGGAAGCTTTATTTTAAATTTACATTCCTTAATTTAACTCTGATCGCGTCTCAATAAATGAGAGGATTTATAATGTTTTAAGAAAAATGTTGACACAGAATTAAAACAAGAAATCATATATATTAACAACAACTCTATCACATTTTCCCCAATTTTAAGAAGTTTATTAATGTTTGAGGAATATAGTTCAAATTATAGCAGGATGAATAAAAAAATCTATAAACTAAAAAATTTGATATTTATCATCTTTCAGATTTATACATATTTCGTTCTATTTATTCGAATTGTTTGTTTCTTTGTTAGACTAAATACGAGCAGGGCATATTTGGCATTAATAAATTTGAAAAATTGCTTCTGCACCAGTACAAATACGAATTCATCTAAGAGTATAACAATCATTTACCAAAATTATATTCTAAATTAAGACTTATGTAACATTGATAACTCAATGTACATATTTCTTCAAAATACCTGTTTAAAAGTTCTCAACTATTTAATTATGATGATAAACGCTTCATTTATTATACTATACTATGTCGACAAATTAATCGATCAAGATTTTATACTTGCAAAATCGTAGAATTTGTATCCATCCACTTGTACACAATAGACAATTTCCTCCAATTTCGACTTCCGGAGAAACTTAAACACGCTATTCCGTAAATATTCAATTGTGCCAACGTTTCTACCAATTTCTAATCCTCCACGATTCTTGTATACGGACATCCGGATTTCATTAAAATAATCACATTAATTTGAAAATCGAAGCGTACCAATGTGTTTCGTTAGAGAGAAAGCAGAGTTTACCCCGACGCTATTAAATGGATCACAATTATATACGCGATTCGTTATTCTCCACTGCTGGATGTGTAACTACCTTTTTTTATGCGTTGCAATTCGTTGCTTTCGAAGAGCGCGTGTTGAAGTATATCAATGGGAAGAGAGTAAATACTTCGTAGCTCGTAGTTTCGAGAGAGAAAGTAACTCGCATGTTACTTGCGGAACAGCGTAATTATGCACACATACACCTAGAAGTAGTCCTCTTTCGAGGCTAATATATTCTTATTCAAACTCAAGCAAGGAATCAAGTATAAATTTCAATAGTATTGTACTAATTGAATAAAAAGTAGAGCAAAACAAGAAAGAGACGTAGAATTGAAGATGAGAGATAAAAAATTGTCCGTTAAAAAGGAAACAAGAAGCGAAAAACGTAGATCGACAAGTACATTAGGATAATAATTGAATATTATACAACGATGAACACAAATGTAAATTATGCGATTACAGTTACATTAATGCAAAGATAATAAGTTACTTGTGTTATCGTTTGAACGAGCCTATTCTGTGATATTCATATGTAACGAAAGAAAATATATATTTGTATATATGTATATACGTTGCCAATTTTAAATTCAT
This sequence comes from Bombus pascuorum, assembly GCF_905332965.1. Taxonomy (NCBI): domain Eukaryota; kingdom Metazoa; phylum Arthropoda; class Insecta; order Hymenoptera; family Apidae; genus Bombus; species Bombus pascuorum. Next base: position 23,205,773 of record NC_083489.1, on the reverse strand, counting down.
ATAACAGAAAATTTGAAAATATACTTAAAAGTCGAGATTAATTTATGTCATTTTCCAGTTATCTAATTAACATATTAAACAACTACTTATAATTAACCAACTACTTACTGAATTACATTGATTTATAATTAATCTATTATTATATTTTGCAATTATATTTCACCTTAATATACTTTATACATTAGATATGATTAACTGGTTATTATCTCGAACTTAACCTTCTATGACCAGGATTTCATTTACTCATGAGAACAAAACTCATAATCAATTACACTTCCTGACACTGATCTAAAAATCAGCGATCAACAAATATTAGACATAAATTACTTGGTACAAACAAAATAATAAATTAATAAAATATAATAGCGCGATAATAAGAAAATGAAACATCAAACTTAAAATATTTAGATACGCGAGCAATATAACTTTCTATAACTATAACCAAGCAGTATATTACGGTATATGATAATAGTTAATATTCATATTACGATGATCTAAGTTGGAAAGCTTTTACCTAGGAAACCAGCGTCAGCGATCAGAAAGCAATTAATTTTAAAGACCAATGACTCCGGTGAATTATGCCGCGAAGAAGCACGAGAAAAGTTACGTAAATTATTGTCACACCTGTATCTTGTGTGATTACGGTAAGAAGCGTGCGTAACGAGGATAACGATGTCAAAGATGATGAAGTCAAGGAGAGCGACTTTTAACCACAATCTTTCTCTTTCTTCTTCGCATCTTCATGACAATTTCGATTTTTTTTCTTCGTTACTCTGTTTTGTCAATATTACGATAGACTCGCTGCCAGTCAAAAGAAGTTTCTTAAAATAGAAATTAAAAAATTTCTCTAAAAACTTTTTCTTATACTATATATAAATATTTTTGATATGATATAGTTCTTACTTGATAATTCTTCAATTGTATATGAAGAAACATTTTCAATATTTAACATATAAATGTGGATTTAATTTGAAACTGCGAAACCGTGATTTTTGAAATTGTAATTTGATTGTGTAACTCACTGTAAAATGTGAGGTGCGAGAAAGAGTAGTTTATTAGAAATATAGAAATTTGGTATGTTTGCATTTGTAAAATGTACAGGTTTATTTTTTCGAAATAACAGCAAATAAACGCACAGATTTCTAAATTCAGGATATCAAATTATGGTAATTCTAGAAAATTATAATATTTACCTTCGTGCAAAATTTTTTAAATGCGTTGCAGGATGTTTTCACAATAAAGATCTTCCAATAAATTTGCATAATATTTAAAAAAAAAATTTTATTATTATATCATGTAATTCGATTCTTTTATATTTTCCAAGTAATAAGCAATAAATATACAACTTTATACATACAACATATGAAACTACTGTATTTTTACAAAATTATAATATCTCAATTCGTACCGAATTTATAAAAAGATTTGTTTTTCTCACATTTCGAATTTTGTTTTCTTCATTTTGTAAAAATAAGAAGTAAAATATAAAACTGCAAGTAAACTATATGAATTACATTAAAAACATCTAAAGCATAACTATAAAGCATATATTGTAACTTTATAAATTCAAGATGTCAAATTACTATACTTCAAAAAAAATGATACTTTACTTCGTATAAAACTTATAAAATTTGCTTGTAAAATTTTGATATCTGCTGTTCTCATTTTTTTAAAACACTAAAAAACGATATCTCATTTCCTTCTTATAGAATTCCTTAATTCTTTTATGCAATCATTTCCTTCTATACTTAGGATTATCCTTATATTAAACGTCGTTTTATTTCAAAGGTGTTTAATGTTAAACAAGCCGGTAAGACACACTTTTCTTTTTCTTTCTCAATGTATACCTATTTGCTATTACGTGGCTGATAATTTATTCCGTTTAAATGTCGCCGCTATGTACAGAGCTTAAATGTAATACACAATTGGCTGAAATTAAAAAATTGCACGTACTGAAACTATCTGATCGTATAGGTCGATAATCCGATCTATTGTTCAACGGGACTAGTTTGCTCGATATCTTTGATCGTTGATATCGAAACGTAGAATTATTACGTGCAAAGAGAAACCGAATGAGTAATCTCTACTGATTGTTTTAACGTAACGATAATGTATTAATTGTAGCTACGTATATTCGTAATTTGAATTCATTTGCATTTTATTTGAATGAATTACGAATTACGGATACAATTTATTTTTAACTTTCAAGGTACGTATGCCATTAAAAATGGGAATTACATATGTCATAGTGTTGTTTAGAGATAAATCATTGAGAATCAAAGAGTATTAATAATTTTCTTCCATGCTTAATAATTTATTTTCAAATGATAGTATTATATTCTATAAAATATTATTATATATTATAATGAATAAGATTAAAAAGAAATATATAACATAATTTTTTAAAATCAACGTAATAATAAAATATATATAATACGTTTATTTTAAAAAGTTTTGTTTTTATTTCTCGAAATAAATATTCTTAAAGGCATGATTGAATATATTTTGTATTTTCCTCTTCTTTTTCTTCTTCTCCTTCGTCTTCTGCGTTTTACTTCGCATCGACTGCGGGACCACTAACAACGACGTTGAGTCTGGAACAGAATATAGTGGGGAAAATGGTTAGAATAACAAACAGAACAGATCGTTAGGTACATATAAATATTTTTGACATATTCAGTAAATGCATTTTGTTTTATTCATTTTTTAAATGTTTAGTAAATTATTTTAACCGTTTATCTTGTTATATAATAAAAATTGATATCCTTGGGAATCGTAAAACAGTACTTAAAAAGTCGCAGGTGACACTCGATTACATAAAAATTAACGAATATGCTGAATTTTTGATCTCATCACTTTCACTTTTATTTGCTTGTCCAGAATGTTTTTTAAGATCACCTAAAAGTTCAGAGAAATATATAGTATCGTAATTTAGATACCTACAGATATTCTGGTAAAAGCTATACGATGATACACCATACGAGTGCTACACATGTGCTACATACATTTAGATTAGAGATAAATTTTTTAAAAATAATTAAGATCATAATCTCTCTACTTGAATTATCCACCAATTCATCCTGCATAGTTAAATTTAATTAAGAAGTTGCGCGGACTAGTTAGTTAATAAGAAAGGAAACCAGAAAAGTGTCATATAAAATCAAAGAGACATCCTTTTTGAAGAGTTTCGTAGACCTTGAAGATTTTTGAAGAAGATTATGATAATAATTGTTACTGGATTCTTAAATTGAATGATTGTTTAATTAGACATCAAGGTGTGCGTTAAATTTCTCCACTTTTTAAATTTTAACAAGGTAATACCATAAACTAGATTTTGTTGTATCATCTATATATTTGATATTATTAACTACAATAAAGAAAGATATTTATAAAATATGCATCGAATACTAAAGGGATTAATAACGCAAGTATCAAGAATTTTAAAATTGTTGAAGATATCAATAGAGATATTAAATATTAGACCTTCCATTGTAATAGCGATCGATAGCGATCGATAGCGTTATAACAATAGTAGGAAATTTGTGTCATTTTTTATATAGAGATTAATTCGAAGTAAATATTTTTTAACTGGTTGGAGACACAAGTTTAATATTTACAGATGATTATGTAAGCGTTAGTTCAACCTTATGCGTAAAAGTGTATGACTGATAACTTTTCGTTGAAAAATCAACTGAAACGCAAGAAAATGCTATCGAGAAATAATGGAAATACAATAATCTATGATTGACGACAGGGAAAATAGTATTTCCAATAAAAGTGAACTATTTATTTTACCATTACTCGACAATTGACTCGTACGGAAATTACTTTGATTAAATATACATTAATCGCAACACATGACGCTTTGGAGAAACATCAGAAAATGTTATTTTTACAAGCTTATTTTAAGTGTTGAATAATGATGGTAATAATGCCTTTCAATAATCTTGCTATTAAAATGTTTGATATTAAGTTTCATAACAAAAAATAATTCGTACATCCACGCATATAAATGTGAGAGACTAATAAACTGTTTCGAAAGGAAGAAACTGTACAGTAGCGCACGATGAATTTTGAAATACCAATATGGCCAATAAATTTCTATAAATCTACTACGATAAGATTAATCACTTGCGGAAACAAGGTTTCGCGTGCATCCACCCAACGATAGATTAGATCTTGCGAATTTCACCGATATGGTGTCGAAACTGGAATTCGACTGGATTATCGTGGTCATGGTGACCTTCGATTGCAACGTGGAAAGACGCGTCCGTGTCGTCCGACACGGGGCCGTTTTTCTCGTGGGCAAACGTGTCGGACCGCTCTCGAGAAACGTCCCAGAAGCACTTTCACCCGCGGACACTTCCTCCTTGACAGCGTCGATTTTATTCCTCGTTGATAGCCCGGGGAAACGGTCGACCCTCGCTCGGCTATGCTCATTCACCAGGCCGCCCTTCTTTTTCCTCCGAGCACGTTTTCAGCATCGAAGCTCACCTTCTCTCTTACGAACCGGCCAGGGAAAGAAGCAACAAGGTCGCGCGGCCTTATATTGTGCAAGGCGAATGTTGAGACAATGAAACTAGCACAAAACCATAGTGCAACCGACGTTTTTCGCGCACAAATCACGCCTGTTCCAACAGAATTTCTTAACGCTTTAATTCATTCCCGGCATTCATTAGTACCGTTAGACGCCTAAATGTTTAATCGAGTCAGCGAAGGAAAGTCGTTTGAGAATTTGTTGATTTGTAGTATTTTTCGAATAGGGTAGGCGATTTTTTCTTGAATTAAAGTTTAGTTTTAAGATAATTTATGTAAAAGGCTATAAAGTATGTTGTAAAGTTTTCTATTATATAGAGTACGTATTATTTATATTGCGCTATAGTTTGTTTCGTATCGTATCAATAATTTTGAGTAATTAGTTAAGGGAGTGGGAATATTAAGTTTTTTTATTTTTAATTTAATTTAAGAAATTGACATTGAAGAATAAATTGAATTGCGTAATGTAAAACGCTATAGTTCATTTAATTACAATCAGGATTGCCTTCTTTAATCTTGAATCTACGAGCAGAGAAATTTCTGATTAGGAAAAGACAAACAAATTTACGTTACGTTAAACGTGTTTCTAAATATTCGGTATACGATTTAAGATGGTAATAATAAATAATTTTTTTGAAACAGCTAAGGCTTTGGAACAGCTATGTATTAATTATTCAATGGTGAAGATTGAAACATAGATCTTTGAAAATTTAAACAGCTCTTTCATATTCGGATTTTAATTCATAGATTTTTGATGAAAGATTTCTTATTTCGAAGAAACGTTTCATTAAAGAAATATAAATCTGATCATTTTATATTTTTTGTACTTTTGATAATAATTTGTAATAAATTATTGTTAAAAAGTTAATTGATATATTATTTTCTAATAGAGAAACTTTAAAGAGAGCATTTGGAGAATTTTCGAATTTTGATATAACCAACAACTTTTACAATATTCTTGGAATATTTAATCTAAACTGTTTTTAAAAGAGACATATAGAATCACGTGGAAATTATTTTGATTAAATACCCGATACGTCGAGGAAACTACTTACGTACGGTAAATATTTTATTCGAGAAAATCACTGTCAACAAACGAACAAAATTTCTTGATACTTTGATTCAATGGATTTTTTGACGACTTATAACGTACGTGGAAAAAGACAGAAGGCGGAAGCTCGTTAAAAGTATGTACTGTAATTATTTTAGTCAAATTTATATCATTTATACCGAACAGGAAGAGCAATTAAAAACCATATCGTGGCTTTCTAACAAAACCACGAAGAAAACTAAACTGCAACTCTGGTCGCTTCTGAATATCCCCTTTCTAAGTCAAACATACGACTCTAAAATTGGCGATTGGTCAGCAGGCACGTTCACTTCTCATCGTTCCAGGGAACGTGAAAGTAACAAGTACAGCTGAATCGTCCAATAAGATCAAGTCCAAAAAAAAAGAAAGGGGGAAGAAGCAGGAAAATGAAAGCAGAAGAAAACGAGTGGAACAAGGTGCGTGGATCTGTGAGAGAGAAAGAGAGAGAGAGAGTGAAAGAGAAAAGTGGATTTATCTAGACGCGTTAAGAGATGCATGAACCATCGAACAGATAGATATTCGTCTGTAAATCTTGTCTGACATTGATTTTTCGAACGACGAGGGATGTACACACCGTATCCTCACAAAATGTGAGATTCTTGAAAGAGAGGCACGTGCGTAGTCGAGGAGAAAGATTTCTCCAGTTTCCGTTGACCCACTGACACTGAATCACCGGTGTTCGTGCGCGTACTCGTGTCTCGTATCCAGCAAAGAAAATAACCTCGTATCTACCTGGCTGGTACCAGGCCATTATCGTTTCTGGTAGCCCGTAAATGCCGAGCATCGTATTTGTTACGCATCGGAAACGTGGCCCTTAAACGAAGATCGTTACGATTCTCTCACGGTACGAACATTGTATATAAAACGATACCGATTGCCATTCGATAGTTTCCCATTAGAAAGCGAGGGTTGTCCTTTTCTTTTGTATTTCCTCACCTTCTAAGACGATGGTTGTTTTGTAAACTACGCGGTGATATGCGATAGAACTTCCGTATTCAAGTACAGAGACATAATTATTATTCCGCAATGCTTATAAAAAGATATTTCCATACCATTGTGTTTATCGTAGCATTTACATATTAAGTAATTAGGCCTCGGTTTATTAAATTTCGTATTATGCAATAGTACTTTTACGTGGAAGTGAAATGTAGAACCTGATAAAGAAACACCTCATTGGAAAGTAAGGCTGCAAATACGCTTCGTAGTCGCTGTATATCTCAAAGAAAGTAGTAGGATGTAAATGTAGTATTTCTTTAATTAGTTTTAATTGCTATATCCTCTTCGCTGCTAAATCATATAAGTTTTTTAATTGCATTCGGTTTGTCCCTATAAAGTCACTTTTACCTTATTCTTATTCTATTTCAGTACGAGGATTTAAAATTTAGGTAATAGTATTTATTTAAATTCAATAACATAGGTACAGGTAATGACATTTCTGTATTTGTTTGACGTACAGTAACTATAAAAGGTATTGGCACATACCCTTACGTTTCAACGAAGCGTCTTTATCATATTCTACGTTTCATTTCCATACATAAGATCAAATTTTTTTTATAGTCATAAAAGTACCATCAAGTTGTTTGAAATTTAAATATGTTTGGATCTAACTAAGTAGTACATACATGTCATAATAGATAAAATGGTGTAAAGATTTTTTGTAGCCACTGTATGTCCATATTTGCCAATACTAAATCGGAAAATATCGTTCGCTTGGTAGAACATTTCGATAGGTCTTTGAGTACTGATGATTCCATTATTCTTGATTACAGCATTTACGCATTTAGTATAGAATCTTCGATCATTGAAAGTAAAACGAAAAGCGTATTTCTCTGTTTGATGAAAAAGTTCTTGAAATTCGGTGTTAGTATTGTGCTATTCGGAAGTTCGTAGCGTATTTGACGGTCGATTCATACTGTCATGCGTTTAGGGGAAAGATATAATCAAATGAAATGTCAAATTTGATATCGCTTATAGTTAGCAAAGGAAATTAAAATATCCGGAATTGGGTAATTACAAGGATTTTCTATTTTAGTAAGATAAGGAAAATAGGCAAAAAATTCAATTCCATTGACCGGATGTAACATAGTTACGCTGCCCCATTTGTTCTGGCTTCTATAAAACTTGTAAGACCGAATTTTATGGACATGAAAAATATTTGAAGAAACGTTGTATATTTTATTTAATAAGATGCTAATTCTGTCGAGATATATTATCTTCACACTTTTCTTAAATTTCTCTATAAATTTTCTGAATACTTTAATGCGTCCTGTAGAGAAAAGTCGATCGCTATAGTATATATTGATCGAAGCAATTATTAGATTGATATGCGTATAAACTGATTTTTTTCTTTTTTTTTCCATTCGTCAGAAGGAAAAAGGAATTTTAATATTTGAAAAATGTTGCAGTAAATGATAAAGGTATAATATTTGAAAACTGGATCTGCAGTTGTCACTTCTTGAGTAAAATCACTTTGTAACTATTTTTTATGGTTACATTGTTGGAACATTAATCTGAATTATTGGAAGAATATAAAATCCGAACTTTAATCTCATCATACGATGACTGTAGAAAATAAATAATCGAGGCCGAGGAATATTGTAAAACGTATTTGTTGAAATTTATTAATTTCTTAATTTAAGTTTGTTGGTAAGTATTCGAAAATAACTAAACGATATTGCAATCAAAATAACATAACGAAAGTAGTAACTTTTACTTAGTTTTTTCACATAGTTTTCTGAGAAACGTTTTTATATGTAATTATAGAAGATAAATAAAGAGATCTTCTTGTAAGATATATATTTTTATTGGTACTGTCTACTTTCTACGTAACCTGTAAAAGTGATAAGTAAATATTACAAATATGTAAGAGAAATTTATATTAATCTTATATCTGAGCTAGATTTATCGCGCAAATTTATATTAATCTTATATCTAGGCTTGATTTATCGCAAAAATGAATCAAGGAAAACAAAAACTAAGTTGCTCCAACTTAAAAAAGAAACATAATTGGTGTAACTGATAAAACGAAAAATGTACACGTTATAAATAAAAATGAAACTTCCCGTTAAAAGGAAACATATTTTATCAGAATCGAACAATTTATAATTCAGCAACTTCTAATACGTCTATTATTTGGCTAACACTAATTTCATCCTGGTGGTGAAAAATAAGTTTAAGCGGAGGATTTAAACAGTTTCAGAACCAATTTAACGGCTGTTCAAAGCAGATTGATTTAAATAATTGCTTATGATAAACGATAAGGGTAGCAGAATTAGATGAAATTACATTAAAGATTTAACATTTTGTATCTGTATATGCAAAAATAATTCTTTCCAGTAGTTAAAAATTTGATAAATTTTTTTAAACAAATAATTTTTACGTCCTACTTGTAAAATTTTATTCTAAGAACGGCGAAGGAAGTTTTTTGTTACAAAAAAATTCAAGATGAAAACATACTGTTAATTATTAATAAATTACTTAAATTTCTTCCGATTATACCGAGTGTCCTTATTCTTTTCGAATTGGATAAACTTTTTCCATATTTTTGCATAATTATGATTATTCGATATTCGTATTTAGTCCAAATGAAATACCACATTCTAACAGAATTTTGTTTATTGCGTCATTGTAACGTGTTGCGTTAAATAAAGGAAGAACTACGGAAATATCATATCCTCGATACTAAGTTCCGTAAAAATACGCATTTTGCACACACTCTCGGAACTTTCCAATGTGATGTATTCTTATTCTTACTATCTATATGTTTGTATTCTTAACGCATAGCATACGTGCCTAGACATAATTTAGTAATTTTTACCCACGCGATATTTTTATGTTAACTGTAATGTTTTAACGATCAACATAAACGTAAAATAAGACAAGCTCCGAGATACGAAGCCATTATTCTTAAATATTATATTATGTTGTTTCATTCATTTCTTAATTTGTTTAGAGTATTTAAATAAGTAAAAAGTATTTTACATAGATAACATCTAAACATACGAAAGATAAATACTTAAATTGAAAGTTATATATTGATTTGTAATTGAATTGTTATGTTTAGTATATGTTTAATATATTAATATCGGTTATATCGCTGTATACTATATTTCTAGGTTTTTAAATATTTAAACGTTTCTAATACCAATTTTGATTAAATTTAACACATACGTTTTATGCATAATTACGCTTAAAAGTTATATAATAAAATTAACAAGGCGAAATAATAAGAATGAATGCGCCATATATTATACGATAAAACCATTCGTTACTATAATAAATAATCCCTACCTAAAACTGAAATTAATTCGAGTAATAACGAATGAAATCAAAACTGATTTAAATTGGGTATATATATATATATATATATATATATATATATATATATATATATATATATATATATATATATTAAATTAAAAGCTAACAAAAGGAATAAGAATTTCCATTGACGCACTGTATGGCTCACTTTCTGTTTCGTTTTCTTTCTCACTCTCTTTCTTACTATTAGTAAGTACTACGCGCAAATATAATAACTTATAAGCTTTTCTTACCTCACGTATTCATAAATTCTCCGCAGTCAACGTTAAATAGTTTCCTTAACTGTGTGCCACTTATCTGGCCTAAAATGGTAATTTCTATGCTAAGAAACGACAATACAGCTGAAAGTCATAAAAGAATTTCGTTTTTCACGTTGAATTCTCGCAAGGGATAAATCTCTGAAGTGACTTGGTAGAAAAGGAAATTATCTGGACCGGATTAGGAAGCGGCCTAGGAATTTCTGCGTGACAACCAAGTAAAGTCAAGACCGAGAGAACAAGGAATGAAAATCAGTATCTCTTCGAACTCTGATTGATGTCTATTTAATCGCAGATATGGTAGATCGATCGTTTGAACAAAGTGAAATCTTATAAATGCGTCGTCGTATTTAGAAAATTTCCTATCACGTGTTTTAATTGCACCGATCGATCGATGACTTTCTTACGTATGTACGTTGATATAATTCGAAACGTAAGTTAATCGACATATGGAAATAGGAATATCGTATAGTAGGGAATTATGATATTTGAAATAGGAATATGTATCGCTTAATTGGAAATGTTTTTGGAATAGAATATGGTGCAATGAAAAATTCAGTTCGATAGAAATATTGTTTAACTGGAAATTTAAAAGCAATGGGAATTTCGTTTAATAAGAAATTTAGTTGGAATAAATATATCGTTAAAAAAGACATTTAATCAAAATAAAAATGTTGTAGAAATTTATGTAAAATGGAAGTGTCATTTGGGGAGTAGAAAAATCATGTTCCAATAAAACTTTAACGATTCGCTAATTTATTTATAGAAGAAAGAATGTTTCACAATAATTTAAGAGAGAGAGAGAGAGAGAGAGAGAGAGAGAGAGAGAGAGGGAGAGAGGAAGACAATTTCGGTAGCTTTTAACTAAACATACACGATATTTCAAGGATTTACGATCGACAAAACAAATGATATTTATCGTTTAAAACACAACAAAAGGAATTAGAAATGTGCTACTTCGTAATAAAAATTAATATTATAATGAATGCGAAAGAGAATCATTTCATTCACTAAACAATTTAACATAAATCGGATAGTTTTCAGTACACAAATATCGTGATATCAAAAGTTTAGATTTACATGTAATAAAGCGAAGGTTCAAATAATCTCAAATAAAAATTTATCAGATATTTGATGATTCACGTCGATTGTTTTGATGTATATTAGGCTTCTAAAATAATACATTAAAAAGCGACGAAAATCTGTAATCGAGAAGGAAAAAGTATAATAGCAACCAGAAGCCTCTTTGGATCAGAATGTGAAAGTTTTACGGGATCGGAAATAAAAATCATAAGTTTTTATAATACGTCACATTAAAGATGGATTGCTTTAGTCGAATAATATATATATATATGAAACATGTGATCGCGATCACGAAAACTAGAACAGTGTAACGTAGAAGCAAGAAAACTGTACTCTGCTCGCGTTTCCTGACATTGAAATGATTTATAGAAACAGTAAGGAAAGTTTCATGCATCGACAGGCAGAAAAGTGAGCGTTCATTAGGTGTAGCGAAGGTGAACAAACCGTAGAAAAGTACAAAGTCACTTGCATTGTGCTTATCGACTTGGTTCGAGGCTAAAGGAAAAGAAAGACGAGATTCGTTTGATTTCTAATTTATTTATTTGTTTTATTGTAAATATGGATTTGCGTGAAAACATGTGAGAAAGTTCCAGTGATCGTAATGGCAGAGTAATAATTTTGTAGATGTAGAAAATATTTTGTTCAGATGAAAGACACATTTTTTGTGTAGTCAGCGTGAAAAATCCGATCATTCGTTTCGATATGCTGTTGGATATATTTTTGAGTGTTGATTCAAGTGTATTTCTTTACAGTTCGATATATCTTTTACATTTTAAACCAGAATGATGGATTAAATTGTCACAAACTAAACGTATGTAACATATATATATAATTACATAGAACTTATACTACTTAACATATATATAACTACTAAAACTAGAAATTAATTAACCTTCTGATAATTGTTAATATTGCTCTTAACTCTGTTCATAATATATTTCACATTTCGATAATTAATACAGTGATGTGCTTAATATTCTATCACGTGTTCTTCTCAAATATGATATTTTATAATTCATTTATGCGCAGCGACCCGTGTAAAGTAATCTTCAAATTTATATACATATTCTTTCCCTTATTTTATTTTCGCATTGTACAAACCATTTCTTTAAACTGTTCCATATTAACTGACTAAATTTATCATAATTATTTTGAAATATTTACAATAACATCTAATTTACATTCGACTTGATAATTTAAATCTTGGATACATACTTTTGTGGCTTCTTATTTCATAAAGGTTAGACAGTTATAAATACTACAAATTTACGATAAATCATATATATTCGATATTTAATATTCATGTACTGAACAGTATGTATATTAAAACGATTTATAATAGAATTTTTAGACAATATGGAATAGAAGTTGTCGAGAAACGTGGCATTTAAAGAAAGTTAAACACATCCTTTATTATACTTGGATTATTTTTTGTTAAGGAAATTACAACCATCGCGTTCCAATAAGTTTTATATCCGAGAACCGATAATTTTTAATACACGAATTAATAACAAATATATAAACATAGAATAATGAAATTAGATGGTCATCGAAAAAGTGCACTGAATGATGATTAACGTAAGAACTACTCCTATGTTTTATTTGCCGAGTCGACGTTTCATATTGCACCAATCTCTAATGTTCTTCGATATTTCAGACTCTTCAAAGTTCTCGTTATCGCAAGTCTTATCACAATTCGAACTCCTTCATTTGCACTTACATCAATTGCACCCAGAACCTGTTTGCACTGAAACCAAACTTTCCAACACCCAAGATCGCATCGTTCCATCATTACCGAGAGAAAAGACAGATGCAAGTTCACCGAGTTTTTCCAAAAGGGCAGCCATTGTCCGTGACCCGCGGAGTTAGAATCACGATTTAATCAGGTTTTCTGCCTCGTCGAGAGATCAGACGAGGCAGATTGAAAGCACAAGTCGAATCCAGCACGAATCGCGTTAATGCGATCGTTCGCATACCCTTTGGATGGATCTGCGGCCGTGTTTTCCCACGCACTTAAAAAATTTCCATACAAACAAACGACATGGTCGTTCGAAGCAAAATAACGAGTCTTTATTAAACAGGTTCTCTTTCTTTCAGCGACTTTCTTAACGCTTTCGAAAGCCGTGAAAGGAATTTCATGCCGCTTCTCCTCGATAACGTTCGATATATATTGGGTTGTTCGGGAAGTTCGTAGAGAAATTTCAGAAAAATTTCAAGATACGGTAGAATCTCGACTATCAGGACATCGATCAGATAGAAGACTCGTAGACAGTCCCTTGCAGAAAATAGTGGGAAACAAAAATAGAAACTGAACACGATCGTTGCATTTGTATGACAAACGTTTTTGTTCCTTTTTGATGTTAATATTTGTAAAATACCTTGAACAAAGTTATATGTTTATCAGAAGCGCTTCTACGAATACTTCTATTTAAAATTATATTATTATTACAATTTGAATTAAATTATAAAAATCTAATTGATCACAGTTCTATCGTAGTATCATCGGTTGATTTTCAGAGGCTTGTAAAAAATTAGATCTAAAATTGAAGTATTTCGTAGGATGAGATTTTAACGACAAGCAGTAATGTAGATTAACAACAATTATTCGAAATAATTATATCTCATATTCACACGTTGTAATACGATTATTTAATATAATGTGCCAATGAGCGTGTTGCGTGGTTAAGGTATTAATACGAGTAAGTCCTACATTGTTCACTTTCAAATTTTTATTTGTTTCGTCGCCGATTTTTTTCTATAAAAGAGAAACGTTCGAAGTTAGTTTTATAGAACTGAATTGAAACAGTAAAAATAGTACATGTTTATAGGATTAGAATTATCGTGGATTCAAATTCGATAAAGTTGTTTGGGGTTAGGTTCGGTGGTTAAAATATTAATACACCTAAAGTTAATACAATAAATAAACATTCATTGACACGTTGATTTCTATATGTCTCGCTTACGGGCCGCGATATTTAATTTTCATAAAATATATATTACGTTTCGATAGAATTGATTGAAAGTCCATTGGTTGTCAGATAGGACACTGTTCATTTCATTCCGTTGCTTGCGTTATTTAAAATTTTCTATTCTAATTTATCTTATTATGATCATTGTAACATACCGGTATGTTACAATGAATCAGCATATAATTTCCTTAGCCAAAAAGATGAAGATCGATCCGATGTGAAAGAGCGATGGTTATCGTTCGAACAGTCCACTTGCTGTTCGATTCTCGCTGGAAGAATAGAGTCTCCTATGCACCCTCCTATGCAGGAATTCTCCAACTTGCTCCTCTCTGATCTGGTTTCTATTTGACCCCGGGGGAACCGAGCAGGCCCACCTTTTCCTCTGTCCACCTACATATACGCGATATCATCGAAAGTCGAAATCGAAAGGCCAGTGTCTCTCAGCCGATCGTCATTGAAATTGTGTTCTTCTGTAGTGGCGCGTAAGAATGTTAGAGTTACTTTCTAAGACAAGATCCAAACGTCTTTTCTTCATCAATGGACTGCGGTACCTTTCAGATCATGGTGTTTGGAAAGGAGGTTGAATTGAAATTATTAGGTTCCGGTCGAAAGATTGTATATTGTATTAGGCGAATGGCGGAGATTAGTTAAGATTCGAGTCGAATTGGTAGCATCTCGTTGTTAGGTAGGTTCAGGTGTTTTAATAGGTTTAAAGGTTAATTGTAAAGGTGGTTTGATGGTTAAATGTCTCTGAATTGTTAGGATAAGAATGGTTAGAATATTTACTTATTTATTTAGAATAGTTTAGTGATCGTACGTGACATAAATGGCAGAATTTTTAATTTGAAGACGATACAGATTTTAACAGAATGTAAAATTTTTACAGAAAAATCTATGTATACGGATATATTCAAAGTTCACGATAAAATGTATTAAAGAGACAGAAATTTTATTTATTATTTCTTTCACTAACTTTGATTTTTAAGAAACTACATTTGTAATATATTTTCTCTGATCCTTTCGATTGACTAAAAAATTGAAAATATGGTTTCATATATAGACGCTATTAATTGAGGTTCTAGCGTTATTAACGGTTCAAAACTAAGAAATATTCTGATTTTACGTTGTGTAATTGTTTTGACAGTCTGAATTAGACAAACAGATTGTGGTTGTATTAATAAAATAATTAATATTAAACAAGATATTCTGGTTTTACGAAGAAAAATTATTGCGATTAGTCCGGCTTGAATAAAATGAAATGCATAAATGAAAATTTGTTCAGTGCATGAGTTTAATTGCTAAATTTAAATGAGTTTTATTAAATGAATTTTAAATGAATGCTCACATACATACATAGTTATTTGTTATAGTTTAGCAAAGCTGAATTAACATACATACATATTTTGTACTAATTTACAATATCAGTATAAAATGATATCGACTTGAACTTTTAATTCATTCATAGCACCTATTATAAAATACCATGTCATATGACATTTATTAATATTTTAATCCTATTATTTTTGTATTATCCTAAAAAAATAAGTAATAGAATAACTCAGTTAAATTTGTATCCTGATGTATTTTTTTTTTTTTTTTTTTTTTTTATCCATTACAAATTTATGGTTCCAACTTAGAACCTGAAATTTTGTACTATAATTTATTGATATATATCGTAAATGTTACATATAACAAACTTATATTTAGTATGAATATATGTACGAATGACATCGTAAAAGAACGCAGGTAGTTAACAATTCAATCTTTAAAATCTCAAATGAACGTGGACATCGGATAGAAGCGTCAAAATATTAACATGGCTGATTTTTACGATCATTCAAAAAGAATAAAAGGAATGTAGGGAATCTGTTAAAAATCAAGAATGGCGAGATACCTACTCGACACGATTTATAGTACGAAAGGTCAACGATTACTTCGTAATCGGCGTTTTTCTCTCGGAGAATCCTCGTTCCTCGCAACTCACCATCACCCACACACTCGGCTCACTTTCGAAAAAATTCCGCTTAATTCAGTTGTTCTCAATTCTTCATTCTCTCTTTTGTTTTCTAATAACTCTCGTTCTTGCCATTCCCATTACTAATCTTAAACAATGATAACTCTCTTTTCGTTTTCACTCTTCTTTAGGCAATAAAACATCAATTTATTAAAAAATATTAACTTCTCCTAAAAAGTACTAAATTTTCAACATTTTAACCAGTTTTTATCTCCTAACGTTTATTCAATTTTACCTCCTGTCTTATGATACATCCATTATCAATATAATCCTAAGATGAAGTGTGCAGTTCTATCGATCGAAAACGTTATCACTGATTTTAGACTATTGGAATTTTTCTGTATAGAAATTCGATAAACTTATATTTAGTCTTTCCGCGTTTTCCAAGGCGAAACAGCTTTTCCATCTTAATTCTTTAAAAAATTCCAAAATCTAATTCTAGAACATAGGAATCCTAGAACACTAAATTTTGATGTTTATTAAGTTTTATTTTCTATCTTGATATAACATTTATCGATATTTATTTAACGTATTCACTTATGCTATTAAAATATAGCTATTTCTTTCTAGAAGTCGTATATCGTTTTTATCAGAAACTATAGAGAGATGACTATCATTTTTTGAAAAGGATAATTAGAAGATGAATTTACTATAGTTTGCGATTTTTATCATAGCATTTATATTGCCCAACATTCTTTGGAATAAACAACCGTTTTCTAGAACTAACCAGAAGAAATACAAATATTTAATTAACAAAGTAATTTAGACCCAAGATAGAAAGAAACATATTGTTTTCCAAAACATCGCAAAAACATTCCGTAATATCTACGTGAAATAATAATGCTCATTTTAACCTCATTGCTTACTACTTACTGCTTTATTTTCCTCCTGAATTCCCTTTTAACTGTATAAAAATAAGAACCCATTAATATCCATAATTATTACCACTGGAAATCTAGTAATCTCCTTTTAGATAATTATTTGCCACGATATATGCCAATACCAGCGAATGTTTGAAATAATTTATATATATTAATTCAATTTGTCAAACTAAATTTATTAGAAATATTTCTCAATACTCACAATCGTTAATTTCTTAATCCCACGCCAATTTCATCAAAATTCATTAATCATAAATTTTATTGGTCTTACGTCACTCTACGTCTCTCGCCTATTTCCAAGTGTAGATCAAAGGAATCGAATTGAAAAAAAAGCGGTTCTTTCCAAGTAAGAATTTCACCAAGGATAATCGTTAAAAGGCGCTTCATCTTTTCTCCCTCTTTTTTTTTGGATCGCGCGCATCTCGTCCACGCGGCAAGATCGCTAAGCAGCGCAGACTTGCTGAAAGCTTGCTGGTTGAAAACATTTCGACGCTTGTAGTTATTTTCTATGAATACATCGTACATATTATACAAAAGATTTTGAAATTTCATTAACATTGTAACGACTATCGTGGTTATATCGATGAAATCTCAGATAGATTTGAAAATGTAGGTAGAAAGACAGAAATATTTAGTGCACGTGTGCAGTTAGTCACAAAAGTATTCCAAGACATATAGAAATCTTTTAAAACAACTTGGAATTTTGTTAGCATTGTCATGAGACTCGACCATTATGTTTGTATCGAGAAGATTTGAACAAATTTGGAAATGTACATACAAGCTACAAGATATTCAATGCAAGTATACATTTCGCAGAATTACAAAACTGTTCAAAACGAAAAGTCAATTTATATTAACGAACCTCAATATACAGCGACACCAATTTTAACATTTATTATTCATGCTGTATACTAATTTTCCGTAGGTATAGGTATATATAGTTTGCTATAGGTAGGTTCATATAGGTTCATATAGGTATATACTATATAATTTCTATATATATATATATCTTCAGATTGGTCTCAAATTTTACCAGTATAATCTTGCAGTCGTATTTCATTACGCAATGCTAGTGCAAATGAAATCTTCAATGTTTTATACGTAGCAGGCACAAAATATATACATAAAATTCCTTCATGAGAAGTGTTGAAGTATCGTAGTGAGCCAGCCACGATACGTGTAAGAAACTCGCGACGCTTTTGCCGTTTCGATGATCTTACTACCAAGAAAAAACGAGAGGAGAGGGAAATCGTTGTTGTAAATAACGTTTTCGATGCGTAACTCGCGAGTCGAGATTGCGATAAAACGTCGATCGGAGCGGGGAAAAATTCTTCTACCCGATTCTCGAGCGAATCCGCTCGCTGCTCTTGATCTTTCATGGCCTTTCTCTCTTTTTCTCTCTTTCTATCGATACCAACCTCCCTTTTTCTCTCGTTCTCGTTGTCTATCTTTTCTGTCTTTCTTCAGCATTGCATCTCTCTCCTGCTCTCGCAGAGAAAGTATGCGCAGTTCAGCAGAGACATTCGTCGAAGTCGCATACCGATGATTTTAAAGATACTTGGCAGTATTTAGTACGAGAGAATCGTGTTTCCCTTACTTGAACTTAAACTATGGTTAAAATAGATTTGAAAGAGAGAGAGAGGAAGAGAAGAGAATGATACTGTTTATGGATGTATATGACCGTCTGCAATTTTACTTGATTTAATTAGAAAATTGATGACACACAGAAAGACCTATCATAACTGCGATCTTTGTGATTATTAATAACTGAACTGCGTATATGGTATGTGTTTATGGACAAATTTGAGAATCAAAAACGCACACGATGCATATATATTATACGGGAAAATGTATAAAATATTCAAAGTACAGTGTTTATTATGATATTTATTGAGTACAACAAGGGTTTTGCCTTGCATTTATCCAAGCATGTTCATAGAAATATAAAAGTGTATAAAAATCCGGAGTCTAATTGTTACAGTCGTATGCAGTCAAAGGATATCAATATATATATATATATATTGTAGTAGAATATTATGAATGCGAGTAATATATATTTATATGAATATTAATATTAGACACAGTAGATAGGAAATTGATTTTTAAGAGCTGCTATAAATTTACATCTTTACGACTGTCTTATGCAATTGAAGCAATATTATCAGTGAAAGTCTACAAGTTACAAAATTCAATTTCCTTGCATAATGATCTAACACAAGTATAATAGAGTCCAGTAATAAAATACGTAAGGTTGTATAAAAACTGTAAAATTTCTACTTGTGATGTACTGTGTTCCTTTTGATGTTTCATCTGTTTAATCATTCCTATTGTCACACCACGTTACTATTTGAAGATAAAAAATTTGACATATACATTATCACAACGTATCATTTTAATGTATATACATATATTTTATACAACATTTTAATATGCTGTTCGTAAATTAAATAATAACAAATAAATAAATGATTAGTCTTAGAAAATTCTGTTCATATGGACGCTTAAATGTACTAGTTATATTACTAATTTAATTTATAATAAAATTACAAGTTTAACTTATAATAAAATTATAATATACTAATATTATAATTATGATATGGTTATAATATTATAATAAAATTATAGTATATATGTATATAGAAAGTGTTTGCGTAATAGAAGCCTATAACCTGAAACGTACAACACCATCTATAATTTATTAATAGGGTATTAAATGGATAATATTATGCAAAATTATGTATCGAATGAAGGCTGCTTTTCTAACTGATAGAAGAAGGGTTATCATCACGATTAACTCAAGGTGTGATATTTAAAACCGGTAGGTATGTATGTACATCAACGGATATTGAACTATAATATTTTACTGCCGAGCTGTATAATAGATACTATAAACGTATAACTTGCTAATATCATAAACATATAGCAAGTGCTATCGAATCGTTAATTTATTTTAATATTTTATCATTAATAAATTTTACATTAGTACAATTTACGTTGTAGAACAATCATTCCTGTACTTCGACATAATGCGGTTCGAAATGTTTCCGAAAATATTTTCTCTTCAGCGTGAATATTCATCCTCTAACTGAATTTGTTTTTTTATTTTTTGCTTCAGGTGCAGCTTAGATCTGCTATCCACTATAATCTTTGTGGCCTTGGCAGTCACAGCGACAGTCCACCATTTTGATATTTCAGGCAAGTAGAAATTCTTAATTAATTCCTTCGAAGTATCTGAATATATATAGACTACGCTTTAAGAATACATTTCTTCAGCTAACCAAAACTATTGCTTATAAATTGATAGCTTACAAGGCAATTGCTTGTAATAATATTAAAAGAAGATCTGAAAAATAATAGGAATTATAGTTACTAAATTAGCAAAATAAAATTCAATATTTAACAATTTCTTTTAAAATGTTGATGTAAAAGGAAATGAAAAGTAGCGTTGAGTAGTATCGTTTAGACCTTTTATTTCCAAAGTTTTGTTTGTCATTCGGGTTAAGCAGAAAGGATAAAACGAAAAGATAAAAATTATTATTTTAACTATATCTTAATTGTTTTACAATCTCTCTGAAATATTCATTAACACTATCAAAACCGATACGTTGTCTTTAATAATTTTCCTTACACATTTGTTATTCACAGTTTTAGTGTGTTCAACGTTATTTTCGTTATCTCCTGGCCATTGCAAAAGTTAAAAATTGCAAAGTTCAAGGAATCTTTCAGCGTGCGTTAGCAAAATTAAAATATGCCTCGAAAACTCGAAAATCGTGTTTTTTTTTTTTTTTTTAATAACCATGTATCCGTTGTGCAACGAAAAAGGCACATGATCTTTGCTGTTACAATTTTGAGGAGAATTGTCGAAGACAATCGTGAGATTTCTCTCACGCCGCAGCAAAAATTGGTTGTTGTTGTTGTTGATCGCGATGATGTTCCACAGTTACATCATAAAATCAACTCGCGAATAAAATCTCGTTAGTATTAAGGAACTCATTAATGTAATCATTAATCATGTTTCATTCGCTGTACGTCGCGTCACGTAGTAATTCCTTGAAGTTACGCTGGCACATGAAACTATTTAATCGCTTGCCAGAGAAAATTTTTATGAACATATTATGTACAAGTACGTTAAAGGAATCGTTTTGAAATTTCATTACCACTGTAAGAGAACAGTGAAAAGACTACCGTCATTATATTCATAATTGAAAATGTATATGGCAAATAAAACTGGCAGACCTTAAACTCTAAAAGATTATATAAGATATTTATTAAATAATTACCATTACTACAGATATAAATAGTGATCTTAAACGTAACAATTAGTACAAATTGGTCTGATTATAGTAACAGTAAATAATTGACTGTTCAAATTCTTCGACGCTATTTACAAAGTGCTGCAATAGCTATCTCATAATTTCCATATACATTTTCAGATTCGTTTCACCAGTATAATCATAATGGTCGCATTTCGTTACATAGCATTCACATATTTAAAAATGTTTTGTATAAATTATTCATAAAATTTTAGAGAAGTGAACATATTTTTAATATCGTTAATCTGTGAAATATCGTGTAAATGACTTGCAATTAACCAATAAATAATAGATTTTACATTTACTAAAGTCGCGTAGTTATTTCTTGAATTAATAACTTTTCTTAAAATATCCCTATAAATATATATATATATATGTTTTGGGATACTTTCATATGAAGAAAAAAAAAGAAATGTAATAAATTGAGAAACCCAGGCACTATAGTGTCTATTGCAAATTTCTTATATACTTTGTATATCAATTTTGAATGTTTATTTAATGTATTATCTGTTTACTTTGTTGTATATCGTTTTTTAATACTTTTCTATATCACTTTTGCCCTCATGAGTTTATGACGTAAACTGTGATGCTTAAAAGCTTAAGTTTTATGCAAAAGTATAAGTAATGCGATTAATTGCCCTATTTTTATTGACACGAAGCTGTCAAATTATGTATGTAATAATAGAAATAACTTGATAACTTTTTATAATGAAATATTTCCTTGCTTATAAGATAGAAATATGATTAATTATAATTGAAAATTTCATAATCTGGTAAGAAATATAGAAAATAACAACTATTGTGAATATGATGTTAATAACGACGAAATGAAATAATAAGCATAAAAGATAGTATATAAAAAATATAGATATATAAGATGTGTGTGAAATTATTCTATAAATAAACAGCAATGATCTCTTATGCAAAACTATTCAAATGTATGGAATACATTTTTTTCCATGACTTAGGCTCTGAAAAATTTGAATGTAAATATTCACTCTATACATACGTGCGTTCATACACACATACATACACGTATAGACAATATATTATAGGATATTAATATTTTTCTCTGTATTAAGCATTGTTATTTGTTAATAATAATGTGTGAAATAACTATAGTTTGTAGAATTTGTAAAGCGTTGAGAAAAGTTTTATTATATATTACTATATACAAATAACATTTTACATGAATAATATTGCATATACTATATATTTTTATACAGCATGATATTCCTACAATTCTTCGTTGTAAATTTATAAGAAAAATTATGCTCTATTCGCAGATTACGTTTATGGAGTTGATCATGATTTGCAAGCAAGAGCACGCGCAGGAATCGAGGCAGAAAGATTCACTTACCAAACGAATTCTAGGTAAGTTTGTCTATCTCTGTATTGTTCAATATCTTATTAATTTATAAATTTTCTAACTTTCTTTCTAGATAACAGCTTGTCAATCGTAGATTTTATAAAACTGACTGATTGATTTTGTTCAACTCGTAATTTTAATATAGAACTTCCTCGATTATATTGAATCTAATTTGTTGGACTTTACTTCTGATTGAGTGAAAGAATCTTGTACGCTGACTCGAATACGAATCGATTTGATACAATTGTTGATGCTGTTCTCTCAAAAACAACTAGAGAGGCCAACTTTTCTCTATCATAAATCTGATGTAGGTAGGTAATTATCTGCAAAAGATTTTGGAAAAAAGAAAATTTTCTGTTTATCATTATTAGACTGCGGATGTTCACGCATTTTAAGTGAAAGATTTAAATATTCAGAAAACACAAGAATTAACGTGCAAGAATATACAAAATATGCAAAGTAAAGCGTTCGTTATAAAATTTAGTATCTGAAATGAATCTGTACATACTACGATTTCTATTAAAAATATAATCTGCTATATAATCAATATAATCTTAGATTGTTAATGGTAATTCGCTACTGTCCTTCCTAACAATGTTTCAATAGATGATCAATTATTCATTGTTCATAATGAATTTCTTTAAAAGTAGGCCATTTCTGGTCATAAACGACCTTGTTCCTTAACAGACACTTGGTTAGTTATGCTCTAACCATTGACTATTTATGTACCGACCACTAACGGTTACGTTTATGTCGTCTCAAGGCAAGTTCGGGCCATTACATTGTGAAGTCAATAATGATAGTCAAATAATATTTACTGCAAACTATAAAGACCAGTTCACACCCTAGAGTTAATCTCTCCCATATGAAACTTATAGTTAGTTACTCTTAATACTTAGGTCAATATTGTCTTAAACCCAGCTATGTTATTAGATTGTCCGAAAAGTTCCTTTCGTTTTATAAGGAAATAATAGACGCACAATGTTTTTTGTTTTATAGTAGTTTATTGAATTACATGCTAACATAATAATAAAAAATAGAACGAAATGGATCACACCTAATTCAATAAAATAATATAAAACAGAAATTGTTGCTCATCTATTATCACCTTATGAAACGAAAGAAACTCTTCGGACAACCTAATATATTCGTATAATATTAAAATAATATTGAATAATATTAGACGAATGTTATTTAATATTCTAATAGTAGAAATATTACATCAAGGCTATTTCACGATAACAATTAATATTTATAACATTCTACTGAAACGTACCTTGTATACACTGCAAACAGACATTATATATATATATATATATATATATATATATATTTAGAAGCTTGTTTAAATTAAACACTTTCTCTTACAGCCAATTTTATTTTGCTATATACACTATATGCTTCAATCCTTTTGATCCTACGCATTGCTTGTGAACGTACATATTATATATTCGTAAGTCTATGAATTTTTATAACTCGAATACGTTCAACGAAATCTACGATCATTCTTTTTCAGAAAAAACACGCATCACAATTATGCGGGCTGTTTATGCATTAGTTCTTCATAAACTTTATAGAATGATCACAAACGTGTTATCCCTTTAACCAAGTAGCTACGAAAAGTAAGAGCGCTCAATACTTCGATTCCTAATCTCTTGGACGTAAAGCTCTTTTGTACTTATGAGCCCATTATTTTTTAATACGTTCCTTCGTTTCTATCGAAAATAAACTATACCTATAATTGCTTATAACGTACACAATTATTCCATTAGGTAAAACGTCTCTATTAGTCTCAATTAGGTAAAAACGTTCATCCTGTGACCGCGACTACGTTCGGCGACTAGTTGTCGCCTCGAGCCCAAGCTCATTATCGCAGATCTCGGACAATTATAATCGGGTTAACTTATGAGATTAAAGTGTTGCGGATTTTCCTAAGAATTCGAAAGAGAAGGCAGGTGTCCTTTCATCTCCGACATATATATTTACAAATATTACTTAAACTTAAATGTATAGAATAAAAAAATATATATAGATAAAATAAAATTGTAATATAAATATAAAATATAATATATAATAGAAACAGAAAATATGATATAAAAATATATATACATATTTGTGTATATATATATATATATATATATATATATATATATATATATATATATATATATATATAATATATAGGCAATTGTAACTAAAAGAGATTCACCTTTTCATCAATTACATCATCACTACAAACTTCCGGTCTACCATACAATATTCTCTCCATCCCTTTCGTGCCGGGTAGTCGTTTAATTTTCGCGAGCGATCGCGCAACGTCGTTTCCAAGGAAGCTAGTTATTCGCAGAGAAAACTGCGAAGCGTCGGCCGAATTAAAACGGCAGATTAAAAGCGCATCAGCTTGACGAAACGGCCGGAACGTTGCAGCACATATCCTGAAACCGCAAAACGTAATTACCGTTCAACCTCGTGATACCTTTCGCCGAATTTGAGAAGGTGAATTGCCCGATGCGGAAAGTGAATCGCAATTACAGTTAAATCGCGAATTATGTCGCGACATAATTGCGAAACCCGACTTGGCTGCTACAGTTACTCGCAAAAATTGAATTATATGTATAGCTATATATCTAGGTTAATTATGAAAGTATTTGTTTAACTCTTAACTCTCCTTTTGTAAAACGTTATTTATTGTACTTTAAAATTGTATATTTCTTTGAAATATTCGTTGAAATTGAAATGGATCACGTTCAATTATATTGTGATAAAATTTGGACAAATTTGTTGTACAGAATCATTCACGCAACTGGAACAACTCATATCAATTTTTCGATTGGAATTATTAGTTTGGGATTGTTCGTTTTTCAATTTTATGAATTAAATTTAACCATGAAATTTTTCCTGATCGTTATCGATCATATCGAGGAAGAAGAAATTTTCTGGAAATAACGTGTATACCATGTTACAATAACTTGTAATACAGTAAATCAGATTTCTTGATAGGGTGTACCAAACTGTCGATTTTTCACGATTTTTCACGATTTTTCAGGCATTTCCGTTAACCTGACACAAAAATGTTTCAATCGACTACATATTACGATATAGGACGATCCCAAAAAGTTTTTTTTTTTTTTACAAAAACTCAGTCACCTTGTCTTTCTTAACGGCATTACGTATTTTCGACTACATACTATGGCAGCTTACGTTAAGTCGAGTTTTCTGTTACGTCGTGACGCTTCCACCTGTACAAAGAACCGAAGTACTGTTTTTATAACAGGAATTGTAATCAGATGTTACAACTGTTACAACGAATACTTTGGGAAGTAACTGTATATTTGCCAGTGTCCTGCAGAGAAACGTCGAATTTACGCCAAAACTCGAGCAATATTCGAGTTTTCGGAAAGTTTGGGCCAAATTTCGTTTCATATCACTCTGGCCAACGATTATTTACTCGTAGACGCAAAAATGCGTTTGTCTCAGTTTTTAAGCATTGGATAACGCGACGATAATATGAAAATAATGATTCGGTTTAAGAATGTGAACTTACGTTGGTAAAAAGTGCTGTACGTCCAAAATTTTTTGTTTGCTTGCTCGTGGTTTTAAATGGCGTTTAATCTTAGGTAACTGTGGAAAGATTAATGGTTCTTCTGCAATTAGTAATGTTTCTTGTAATTTACGATACTGTGCATTATGGAACGTGTATCCCATACGGACAGTTTCGTTGTTGCAATTTCAAGAGATTTATTGTATCGGGGCCTTTTAGACAGTTTCTATTAGTTAAAGTGAAACGTTTCGTATATTGACTGTGTGTGACGTTTTATACCCAATATTTACCTTGGTCCATAATTTATATTGCTGAATCGTGATATGAGTAAATACGATTATCTCATTTTGTTGAACACTACAATAAGACTTTTCGAATAAGTCATAGTAATTGTACGTAATTGTACAGTACAAGGTATTGTCTCGTTCAATTCCTTTTTCGCTTAATATTTTTACTCACATTCAGTATCTAATAAAAATCAAAATAGTTTCCAGATATCAACTTTGTACAAGAGCAAGTTTTGAAGAAAGTAGTAGCTTTTAATTGAATTTCTTCATTTTTAATAATGATGTGATTGTTATTAAACAACGTTTGTCAAGTTTATAATTTGTATAACACTTTGTGAACACTTTGTTATAACGAAACATATTGTAATAAAAGACATAAAATGTACACCATAACTTTAAAATGTTATGTGATTTTTATAATATCTATAAAATGTTCATAGAAATCGAACTGGTGGAATTCAGAAGCTCACACAATACCATGTACCATCGAATTATCGAATTATTTATTATACCAGTAATTCTCAAGTGAAAAATTATATTCTAAAACGAGGTCTTTCTAACGATAAAACTAGATGTCAGTCTAAGTATGCCAATATGTAACGAGCTCTTTTGCAACGAGCTTCGACAAGAATAAATAGATGTGATTGTGAGTGCTAAATTTATTATATATCGAATTCTAATTCAATTTCTTCCCATTCGATTTGTTTGTATCTTAACAACGCTATTGATATATAGCTAATTTACTATCGTAAAGAATCAACAGTCGTTAACAGTATCTCTAATTCTCATTGCCAACTTTCCTATAATTAATCCTAATATCAATTAATAACATAATGTACGAATCGCAAATCAACCACAATTACAAACTAAGAAGTTCCGTCAACGAGATTAAAAAAGAAACGAAAGATACAAGACCCTTCGAAAATGCCATTGTTCTACGTAATACTGCCTTCAAAATTCAATTCGCCTACCTTATTACTCTTCTTCCCACAACGCGTCCAAATTCGACAAACAGAGAAAGAAAAAACGAAGCAGCTTGGCAAAACAAACATAAAAGGGCACTGCGAACAAAAAGGAAGTGTCGAAGGAAGAAAAGTGCAATAAACGGACGTGACGAGGCTTTCCAGTAGCTCGGCCAGTCCGGCCTCCATCCTTCTTGCTCTATTTTCTTGCTTTTTCTCGCGGTAACTCTGCCACGAGCGAACTTTTACTTTCATGGCCGAGAAAAGGAGTGTCGGTTGCCGGCGCGTCCTTCCGTGGCCACTCATTTCAGCCACGAGGAATATTTCTCATCCGATCATTACCGGTACTATCGCCTTTCCTCGGCCACAGGAAGGTGGCTGGCCGCGCATCGACGCGCGCCACACGCAGTGCTTGCGAACGGATATGTCAGCAGCAATAATTCGTACTTTTCATTATTTCATTATATTTTATTCCCCAATTGTATATATTATATTATATGCCTAAGGACTCTGGATGTTTATTTGATCGAAACGAAGTTTGATCTTCGTGTACGTCATTAACACATTCGAGACAGGGGAAATTTCACGATTCTTACTTTCTGCGACGAACATTGAAGAAATGTTTTTGTACGTGGTTTTATTTGGAAAAATTCCCAGAACACATAATGGATAGTTGAAAAATATTTCAAAAAAATTATATACATGCATCGACGTCTGCGCTAATTTGTCTGTTGAAGCGATAGAGCCTACGTGGAGATTTCTTTCCTCCTCAAAATGTTATAAATAATACTTCAATTCGATACATTGAAAGTTTTTATAAAAGCATAAACGTTCGCATTCTACTTATAAAAATTACGAAAATACTGTAATCGATATACAGATGTCATTAATTTGTATTGTCTTAAAGAATACCACTTTTCGGTCGATGTTCCTTCTTCGGATAAAAGGTGACATTTGCACTAAATTCTTTTAGATGTCATACATTTTATAGTGGAATAATTTTTGCAACGGAGAAACATTGTATAAATGTAACGAAGATACTTCTATTTCTCCTTCTAGTGTTCGTTAATTTCGCGAAGCTTAAAACGGTGAATTACATAACAAAACAGAGATTCTTAAAATTTTCTTGGTAATTCTCACATTGACGAAATAATTAACGTCTTCGTCGATTTCACGTCTATCTCTTTACGCTGTAATATATAAATCCCAGCAATTATGATACAGTCGACAAGTGACAAAACAATATAAAATACAGTTAAAGACATAGAATAAAATCTTTTCTTATTACGCTTCGTTCTCGAGAAAATTGAGCTGAGAAATTTATCAGGTATACTTAAACTTGGCTAATTACCGACTACGTACGAGTAAATAATCAGCAGGAGATTATTCTACATGCAAAAGATAAGTAAAAAATGTGGAACAATACTTTTCCGTTTAAGACTTCATCTTCGAGAAAATAAGGTTCGAATATATCTAGTTAAAGAATTTCAAAATTTATTTTTCTCGTGATGGAAGCGTATAACGGGAAAATTTTATTCCGCGTTATCGACTTATTTTCGCATGCAGAATAACCTCCTGTCAATTATTTACTTCTGTCCAGTCTGTAATTAGCCAAGTTCAAGACAAATTTTGAGGTTCGATCTTTTCGAAAACGATGCATCATATGAAAACACATTATTCTATACTTTCGATCTGTTTCATCATTTTGTTGTTAATCTTGTCACGGTTGTCGAGATACTCTGTAATAATTATATAAATCTTCCATAATTATAAATCAATTAAAAATCAATCGGTGGCCGCCGCGTCGATGTTGCACCGATGAGAAACGCGAAGACCGCGATCGTCGTCGCAGGGCTTCCTTCCTGGCTGACCGAGAAATCCGCTAGGCTCATCGTTTCTTTCTTCGCAAATTGTTGTTTCAAGGTCGGTTTTTTTGCTACTGATAGAAAGTCGCTACGGTTGCTTTAACTCCGACCGACAGGCTCGTTTTTTACGCTGTTCCTTTCGGTTTCAATGCCTTCTTTGGATAAAAAAGCTCGTAGAAATATGTACGTGTGCGTTTATGTTTGAATTTGATCATAGAATCCTATACACGCCTCGCAAAATTTAATTTTCTATAAGTTTCGCTTGTGTAAGATCCATTAGAAATCAGCCAATTTTATCGTAGTTCACGCGACACTCGATAAACTCGGCTTACGATTGCCAAAATCTTCATCAAATACAAAATTATTCATCAAAGATCCGTTATTAAATAGAATACGAAATCCAATATCCTTTCAATTAACTTATTTTACTTGATATATTTGGCTTGTTGGATGATTGCAACATCTACTTTGCTATCTATCCTAAACTACTCATAGCTGGATGGAAGAAACTTTACAATATTTGAATATCACGTGAAAAAGTTAAAATGGTCTCGTGCTAATTTAGTTCGAAGGACATAATTCTGTATGTAATAGCGTTTCTAAATTAATAATACGAATCTTACTATCTTTTAAATTTACAAAAGCATTCAAATTAAACGTAGAAAGCAAGCTGATAATAAATAAGTGTCATAAATAAAAAATTAATAATAGAAAAATAAAATATAATATAAGATATAATATTAAGAGGAAACCAAATCATGATTTGGCTATCCATATTCAGAAATACATAGAAATAGTTAGAGAGTGAGATAAGCTGAAACACTGTTAATACATTTTTTAAGTCGTTCAGTTTGAAAATTAGAGTGCACATAAAAGCTTTATCGTGTACTTTTCCACTTGTTATTTCATAATCAATATTCTATGTATTTATGTATCTATGGAAAATAAAAATGTGGAGAAGCATAGACAATGCACATAATATACAAAATATTCAAAGTATCCCTTATAGCATTGGAAGAACGAAATAAATCTCAATTTACTTCCTCTTTCTTTCGTTGTATTTATAAAAATTAGGATTTCCTTAAACGTCCATGATCTAATAACGAATGATCTGCATTTTTAGCACATTCAGTTCATAGTTCGTAAAGATAGGTATAAAGAATGTTTGAATATGTGTATTGTAAATATGTATATAAAAATGGTGAATTTCTAAAAATTGGAATAATCTCACTGTTCGTATCGTTTTTCATAAAAAAGTGAAAGAGAGAATCCTTTGATTTAGTAAATTATTAAAATAACTTAAATTTAACAATCTCGCGATGTTTCTCCTCTTTTGAGAAGTCTCTCTCTTGGTGTAAAGACAGGAGGAAAATACGAATTAAGAAGCAGATCTCATTCTTTCGATTATTCTTTGTTCGCAGGGAACTGTAGTTCCTTTAATTGATAATACTGGCATACGTCCGATACAGCTTCGGATATTGTTCCCGCGGAGCAATTTGTACGTACATAACACGCAATCCTTTACTGTGCGAAAGCGATTTGATTTATAACCATGCACACGCATCAGCAGGCAACATCTTATTGTTAGACACTTTACATGGCTCACATGACTCACGCATGAATTATACTTCCTCGTTGTTGTTGTTGTACCATAAATTCCTCATGGAAAAATCGCAAATCGTTTCCTTTTTTTCTTATCATTTTTCTTTTCATTCTTCTCTTTTCTTTTTTTTTTTTTTTTTTGTTTTTTTCTTTTTTTCAAAATCTTCTCCACGACGATTCAAACGTCCATTTCCTCGCAGAATAGAAAGTCACGACGATTATCTACGTTACGTTAACTGATTGAACGGTTTGAGTGTCATGAGTGATTTATCACGGCTCGTAAAACTCGCACAGGAATTACTTGAATACGAACACGAACCGATCACACTTGATACGTGTTATATTATTGCAACATTTGGACGTTTTAGCTGACACGAAGATTACTCGTTGAGAAAAATGAGTGATCTTAGTTAAGGGTTTAAATGATGGCTTATTAACCTGTTGCGTGTACGATCGAACTCGAAAAGGCATTCGAAAAATGATTTTTTCAGAAATACCAACTGGATAGTTCGTTATAGGGTGGAATAAGCAATAGGAGAACCGAATAGTAATTTTCCTATTGCTTTTTTCCTTTAGAATGAACTATCCAGCTAGAATTTCTGAAAAAATCAGTTTTTGCACTTATATATATGTCGGAGATGAAAGGACATCGGGGCCTTTCATTTGGAATGTTTCGGAAGGTTTCCGATACTTTAGTCCAGACTTTTTATTATAGCCGTACTTAAACAATAAGACCGAGAAATAGCTGTCTATGAGTTAAGTCAATTATGTTCGCCCGAGATTTTAGACAGTGGGCTTGGGCTCGAAGTGACATAACGAGTCGCTGAACGTAGCCACGGTGTCCTTTCATCTCCGACACACACACACACACACACACACATAGTAACTTATGTTAGTATTCGTCTTTTCTTCAAATTTTCTCGATATTAGTATACCAAAAATAATTTCATGTACCTATGTTGATTCGTTCTAATAAATTTAGTTCAACTTTTTTCAATTTGTTTCGTGTAATTAAAAATGGACTTAATTGATAAGATTTATTTTATACAAATCCTTTGATTTTTCCAGGTACCAAAATAGGCCAGAATCGAACGATGCTCCCTGCAGAATCATACCGGATAGACCTTGTCCGCCAAGCAAGTATAGGACACCTTCTGGTGCCTGTAATAATATACGACATCCTGTTTGGGGTGCTCGTGGTGCACCCTTCTTGAAATTACTGCCACCAGTATATGCCGATGGTAAGTAATTATATTCATGAATAATACATATACCGAAGCGTGAATAAAATAGTTCAAATCAAAAATTTTAAACTCGCATAAAATGTACGACGAATGAGACTGAAATGTCAATTTTGTATTTTTTGTTGTGTTCGGTATACGTAATCATACTAGACGAATCTTACACAGAATTTATCAGCTGCTACGCTGACAAATTAATTAGGTGCGTTAATTAACAATGACATCTGATATTTATAATTGGATTATAGGAAAAATCTAGTAAAATAAATCTTTTTCACTACGAATACCAAAGAACCTCTCTTTTGATATAGAAAGATGTTAACATGAAATTATATAGCTTATGTTCCTTTTTTCTTTTTCTTTTTTTTTTTTAAGATATATAGTAAAAAAAACGAATGAAATACTTTTATATGAAGTTTCGTATACAATGCTATAATGGAGGCTATTAAAATAGAGAGAAATATTTTAAGTGATTTTGAGAAATCTAGTCTATATGTAAATTTGAGTGAAATTATAATTTATTATTGATATTTTATATCACAGAAGATATCACAGAAATTATGCGTAGAAAGTTTTAAATGTCAATAGTTACGTAACTATTAAACAGTTTTCAAAAATTTATTAACGATTGCTCTGTGTAATTTACTTACATTATACGTCACAAAAATGATTAAAAACAAAAAAAAAAAAAATTATTAAAGTCAGATAATAATTTCTAATAAGATATAAACTTATTTAAATAAGATATACGTTAAAGACAGATAATAATTTCCAGTTAATTAATTTGTATATTTTCTAATGATTTTAATTACCGGAAAATGAATTACAAACTCAAACTGATAAACTCAAAGTTTAGTTTGTCCTCTCTTGTTGTACTTGCGAAAGAAATACGATCGTAAGAAATTATAGTTCGTTTCAAGCATTCTTTTTCTACATTTAACATTTTTGTCTAATTATAATCAAAAAAAAATATAGGAAATATATTTTTACACTGAAATATGAATTATATGCACTATCTTGCATGTCTTACTCTGTCTATAAACTGCGGATAGCTTAGCACATTTATCGTGAGTTACAGACTTAAGTAGCTTAAATTAGTGGCGTTAATCGGACCATACTTTAACCAAAAATTTCTCTAATTGAACCTCTCAAAAATCAAAATGACCAATTAGGTCCAATTAGATAATATTTTCTGTAAATTTCTTAATATTTTTTCTAGTTGTCTTAAAAAAACAGATTACCTCTTTCCGTAGATTCACTTGTCACAAGGAGACAGCATAGATAACAATAAATTGAAAGGAAAATTTGCAAAAATATTTGAACGTATCTTCGCGTTTCTCTGCTTTTTAATTTATCGAATTAGTAAAAAAATGTATATCAAGGAAAGATCAGTTTCAAATCGACCAACCAAAGCAGATGTTAATCCTTGCAAATGTAAATACGATATAATTCATTTGTAACAAAGATTGCTAATACGATACTAATAACGATCACGACAATCGTGTCTCATTACGGTACTAATACAATTTTTAAAGAATATTATATAACAGGAGGAACGCGTGTATTATAAAAGAAAAATCTAAATTGTTATATATCGAAGATTTGATTACAAATCTATCTCACTCCAATTAGCGTGTAATTAGCGTTCCGTAATTTATAGACGAGAGCGTACGTGCAAAGATTATTCGAGAGTATTCGATCCTCGACGATCGTCCCCAGATCCGTTACAACCACTTTCTGTATCGCGAATGGAAAGTGAAAATTGGAACGAGCTAGACGTACGAGCTAGACCTACGAACTGAGAGATCCATTTCGAAGAGCGTTGGCATGCTCGCGAGGATTAGAAACGGCGAATTAGCATGCCAGAGGGAGCGGCGAGCCAACGAAATAGAGAGTCCCTCGTCGAGTGTCGATTGCGCCATCGTCCGCGCGAATAATAACTGATTCCACCTGCGATCACCGTCCTCTTCGACTTATTACGCGTTCACCGACAAAGCGGAACAATTCCGATCAGGAATTTTTTTCTGCGCAAGGAAAACACGCAATCGAACGCTTCTTCCTGCATATTCTCTCAGTGTGGTATATATACAGAGGCTCGTAGAAATATTCAAACATTTGCCACAGAGAATGTTTATTAGCGTATCGTCTGTTTTATATGAAACTTTTTGAAATTCCATTATGCTGTAACAAAACACTGTATAAGAAGACTTCTATTAGAAACGGATGCTAAAGATGATCTCGTTAAATACAGTTTACTAACATAGTCGATAGCTGATATAATTGACAGAGCGAGTAATCGATCGTTTAAGTAATTTGCTTATTTTTGTGAAGTGTATGCTTGTAACGAATATCTTCCAATTTCTAAATAGGTTTTCAGATTCGTTTTAAATTTTAGCTATATAAGTACGATAGTCGTGTTTCATTACAGTGCTAATGAGATTTTTAAAGAATTTTGTATAACACGTATAATTCGTACAATTTTTTATGAAAATTTATGGAAATTTTCTGTAATAAGTATTCAAATATTTTCATCGGCCACTGTAACCGCTTCGTTCGATTTGTCGGTTGAAATGATGTTGCAAAATGTGGTTTTTTAGAGAAATTCATTCGTGCTGGCGTTGATTGGAAGGTATTATTGGCAAATTGTGAAAGCTGATAGAAAAATAAAATATAACCGTTAAAAACAGTTTAATTAAAGGTTTATATTAAAATCCAATTAATTTCTTACAGTATAACGTAAGAGAATAAAATACTCTTTGAACCGATTTTATTCTAAAATTAACCGGTAATTTTGAACCGATATTATTCTATTTCTTTTCTTTTTCTTTTTTTTTTTTCAAATTAATATTTTGAGAGTGATTTAAAAGTTGTGCACAGCTGTGTATTAATCACGTTGCAAGTATATAGTAACCATTTGCTAAAGACGCGTAGAATATATGTTCTTCGCAACCGCAAAATTATATTTTTTCCATTAATTTCAATTATGTAAAATGATTATTTATATGCATATTGCGTATTGCTATTTCGATCCGAATATAAAAAACATTTTCAGTTAGAAGTGATATAAGTTGAGAATGCAGAAGTTTTTGAATTTACAAAGCATAGAAAATAAATTTTACTATCCACAGCCTTTTACTAATTGTTACACAAACAAAGATGCTCGATTTGTATTGCATCTTACTGATTCTTCAGTATGTTTGTACTTCTATTCAGACTTAGCATGACTACGCTAATCTTACTTCTTACGTACCTGCATATATGTATGAACTTAAATAGTATCTCATTGTTTAGTAATTTTTCTAATCAAAATCTTCGTGAAATATTATTGAAAACGTAATAACCACGAAGAAAGAAAATAGAAAATTAGTAACTACAGTTTATCGTCTAGAAAAAAAATATATGTGTATATATATATATATATATATATATATATATATAATGTATATATATTTAATACAAAATTCAGTCCTTTCTCTTGGTTCTTGATATTTTGCTGTGCTACGTAACACTTTCTTACTACCTTCTTTCTAATTTTAAGTTTAATGTTCTATGATGAAAAATTAACGACATTTTCGAAAGTTTATTAGTTACATAATGTTTGAATAACGACATTTTAGCAAAATGTACTTCCATATAACCGATTTCTTTTTTACCTTACTATAGTTTGCTGCAAGTATAGAACGATACGTAAGATCTGAAATTGAATGGTTCCAGAGTAAAAGAGAAGAAGAAATTCCTGTGAAAGTGAAGAACCGTAGAAGGAATTAAATTATAATTAAGGATTGAATTGCTCGTAATAATTAGATCCTGATCTAAGTTCTCGTATATAACGATTTACTACGTAATAATATCTATGAATTCGCGATTCACAATTTCTGAGTTATAAACTTTTCATTCATAACTTTATAATTCCACGTCAAATTAGATAGAAAAATAAAGTGTAACTTGTAGAATTTTTCGTAAACTTTCATTTGCTTTATTACCGAATTAAATAAAATTGCCAAATATTAACTTATGATACGTAAACTTCCGATTTATAAAATTTGACTAATAATATTAGCGAACGTTTATGCATTTCTGAAACACGTATGAACATAAAGTGCATAGAGTGCAGAAACGTATAAAATATGCAAGGCATAAAAGTTACAACGTATATAAAATTATAACGTGTACGTGGATAAAACAAATCCCTGGTCAACGACAGATCCTGTTCCTTTAATTGTATTCATAAATATGTGAATTATGTATTACGTAGCTATTTATCGTAAAGTAATAAGATATAATAAGATACATACGATACATAACTAGGGGTCGCTGAACGTTTGACAGGGATGCGGAAGAAAAGCGAAACTACAGATAAAAATTGAATAGAAAGTTACAGTCGCATCAATGAGTGTACACGAATAATCCTACATTATGAATAATTCTCGTACGAAAGGCATTTTCCACGTTGTCAGATTAGATACGCGATCATTATTAACGTAACCTAACACAATTCACAAAAGCTTCGCGATCGATGTTCACTTCCTCTAGTTCTAGAAATATATCCGCAAACTTTTCGTAACAGTTCGCACACAATATGCATTCTCCCCATGTACTATCTCAATGCGGTTTTAAGAATGATTCGTTACATCCAGCTTTTTCTTTGTACTCTTTTTGTTTGATCTCTTCTTTTTCATTTTAAAATTAATCGAAACTAAGAATTAAGATTTCATTTCGAAAGTCAATTTTTGTATCGTTGGATAACAAACCATTGGTTTTTTAAAAATAAATTGTAAATTCTCTGTTCGTGTCAATCTAACTTACATTGAAAAGATTCTATTATTAAAGTAAATTCATGTCTAAACAATAATTTACTTTTAAAATCGGTTTATATTACGTGTATTATAATAGTATAAAATCACATTAAATTGCCATTCATTCTGCTGGATATTATTTTCAAAAATCACATTAACCTGTCAAACAATTCCGCAGCAGCTTGTGGCAATGTAGCGCAGAGGAATTATTAACTAGAATTTATTCATATCATGTTGATAATATATATTATAACTTCGATACTTTAGGAAATATTTTGCTTGTTAAAAATTATTTTCGAAATGTTGGTTATCTTCTATTAAATATAGTACGCTTTAATTAGTAACTTCATCTTCTGCTTCAACGCCATAAATAACTAAAAAGCGTGCTACGAAACGTTAGAGTGACTACTAAAAATTATTTCGAAGAAAAACAAATTAATTTGCATTAAAACTAATGCGATTGTCAGTTTATTCGACGATTAAATCTGACAAAGTGTTAATTAAAACCTGGACAATGAAATTCATTGGAAGTGTGATTTTGGACGCGGCAAGGGAAGGCGCGAGACAGTTGGCGCCTGTGTCCAAGGAAAAAAAAGATGCAAACGAAAATATGAAAGTGAAAAGAGCGAAGAAAGTGACTCGGGTGCTCTGGCCAGTGGTTCCCCGCGCCTACCTTTCAACAGCGTTGACCCAAAATACCTCTGATCGCCATCGAACAGTACATGCTTCCACGTATTTTCGTCGCGTCGATTTAATCGAAAGTCTCTCATGTAGCTAAACTGTCGGTGTTGACCAGAATAGCGATCGGCTCGACAATTTGTACAACGTAACATGTTCGAATGAGTTCGAATGAGTTAAAATAATGGACTCATCAAACGAGATGACACTTGTCAGAATGAGGAATTTGCTTACCTGATTGCAGCTTACTAGCGTATACAGTGAAATCTAACAATAAATAGGTGTGCACCTTATTCTAAGAATTAATCTATCGTTCTAACATAATCTATAACTTAACATGTCCTTTCTTTTAAATCTGGATATATTAACATTTGTCATTGTTTCAACTTCGCCTATATTTTCTTTTCGTATATATTAAATTTTGATATATTAAAGCCTATAATTGTTAAAAAGTCGATCCGAAAGGATTATTACCAGATTATAGTTTATGAAAAAATTACCTAAGAAGAATGTGTTAATCTGTGAATAAAAGAAAAGATGGTAACTGTTGAAGACGATTAGGAGAAGAAAATGTTATTGTTTGTTACTAAATATACACTAAGTATACATGTGTTGTTAATCTTAAAATTGTTGAGCTAAGTTTCCAGCTGGTAGAAAAAAATCATAATGCATCACATTATACATTGTTCGAATCATATACATACATAATCTTCTCTAACGAAATTCTTGCCTATCTTTTACTCTTTTGACGTTATGGTTTGTTTTAGCGAAGGAAAAAGATCTTACGTAAAAATTATTTTTCGTAACTATTGGCAAACCAGAAGCTACCTCCGACTTTGATCTTTTCTTTTTATCTCGACCATATATCGGATAATATTTAATGGAATATAAATTTTAGGAGTAATATTATAGAAGGTAAATTTTATTCTATCAAATACTTTATTATTAAAATAAATTAAAATAAATAAGAAAGAGAATAAGAATGACATTTGTACAGAATAAGTAAATATTCACAAAAAGAGAGTCATCTTCGATTTTGATAATATTTTAATATGTTGTCAAGATTAAAAATTTTCTTAATAATTATTTTTCGATAATAAAATATTCCATAGAACAAAATTTATGTTGCATTCAATATGATTCTTGAAACTTGTATTCTGCACAATGGTATTCCTAAAACTAGTACATACATATTTTATACAATAACTGCTCTTAAAATCGTCGGCTGCTTCAATTGCTAGGAACACCCTGTATATGCATCGTAGTTAAATGCATTTACAAGTAAACTAAGTTTCGTCTCAGACATTTACGAGAATATTTAAATGCCGCTGTTTCCCATGCTTGTCTCTACACACGCATATGAATCAACCTAATTAGGGGCAAGGACAGGTCTTATTGAAATACTTTTCGAACTCTGTTCACCCGTTTCCCATCGTTAGACGAATATTCGTAGCAATCGACAGATTGATTAAACACGTCGATTCAACATCATCATCGTGTCACCATAAATCCTGTCGGTACAAACGTATCGATAGACACATCGAACCGTAAAAAGACGATTGTAACCGCGTAAGACACGTGTGCCTCATTGTCAGCCTACTTTAAAGTCGAGATTCATCGAGTACGGATAGACACGCGTAACCATGACACAGAATTTTGACACACCTTCCACATTTCGAGGTTTGTTAGGTCCTCCTTTCCTCCTGCGTCACATCGTCATTAAGGTGAATCTGAATCACTCTATGCAACCAGAAATTCGGAGAATTTTTTGCCAGCTTCGGTGGAATCGACGATTTTGGGTCACGAAACTAATGTCTATTTTAATGATCATGTAAATTAGTCAACTGTATTTTATTTAGATCAATAATTATTGACATAATATATATTCTTACGTATTATGTGCACTGTGTGCTACTTTTGCATCTTGCTTAATATCTATTGTTTTCTATGATTGTACCATCGCTACCGTTTTCATAAAAAAAGCTGATTGTGATATTAAAAACTGGTATACGATTTTCTAATGTTTTTACTAATTTTTTACTAATACTAGCTTTTTTTATATTTCATCCATTTAAATAATTCTGTATTCAGCGAAAATAATGATAGTCTGATAGTGTCATGTTTAAAGAATAGAGGGGATGAGAAAGAAATTCAAGTATGTACTCTTTTTAGATTCATGTAATTGAAACAAAAACAGGCTTTGCCGCGTTTCATGCCTAACTATCAAAATTGATCGATGTACATTGATTTTTAAGCTTAGACGAAGATCGAGTGCTTTATGAATACAAAAAATCATATTTACAAAATAATTCTATTTTAAACTGCGGTTTAGTGCATGATCCATCTAAGAGCGGTTTTCTTGGTACGATCAAAAACCGACATTACTTTCCCACCAATCTAATAATACATGGCAAGAAGACGATTCGAGAATTCTTCAGAAGTAAAATTCTTCAGACAAATATCGTGAATTTCTGAATCAGGAATTTTTTATCAAAATATTTACGTCATATGAGAGTATGATTTGGAACGCGTAATGTATACATGAAATTAGCAAATTACATAATTCAATACAATAGTATAGGGAATTATTATAAAAAAAAAAGATAAATTTTCCTACGTGCAGAATAATAAATCCGCTCGTTTGTTGATCATTAGTTACATTCATTAGTCCGAAGAAATATTGTAAGAATTGTTACTTATGCTGCTACATCCGATATGGACAAATATTCAAAAGGGAACTAAAGAATCTCAAACAGTTTGTATAATTCGGTTTTTTTGTGTTTAAACAACATGAAAATTATAAACAAGTGACATATAATGCTATATATTATACGTATATCTATATATTACACGAGTGAATTCAGAAGATGTAAGATGTAAGGTGTAAGATGGAGAGATGTAGAACTTTCTATTTTCAGACCTGCATATTTTTAAAGAAATTCCGATAAATAAAAGAAAGGATTATCTTTGAACGTGGTAGATAGAAACATTGTTTTCGATAGTCAAATCGATAATACCGATGGACTAAGATGATATGAAAAGGTATTTATAGATTCATATAAAGATTTTAAATTTTAAACATTTTTCAAAAAATACCGGATAAAATGTAAATATCAAAATGCGGAAAAAAATGTTCAATTCGGAATGTAATGTATCGAAACGCTTAAGCAATAATATCTTAACTTCGGTGCTATTATCGAAGATTAACTCATCCAAAAATAATAACGTTAATACTAAATAACAGTATTTTCTATCACGTCATATACGAGTACATCAGTTCGTACATGTGTAATCAATTTGTCGAATTACATGTACATTAACGTGTTTTTAGAATTATTCAAGAAAATTATCGTTGAAAAATATTACTGTTATAAATTGCATTAAGTATTAAGTACCATATGGCATTACTTTTGTTGCTACATAATCTTATTCAACAATAATTGAATTATTGAACAATCAACATCACAGCTCAAAGTCTGGCACCTCATAAAATAATGTAAAGTAACTTTCTACTTTGAATGAATATTACTATTCTGCTTCTTAATATAGTATACCTGATCTCACTTGTGATTAAAGATAGCGAAATTCACTACAACTTTCTAGGCCAATACTTATGTTCGACAAATCAAATAAATCTTATTAGAAATCGAAAGCTTTTTGTCAGCACCATATAAAGTTACTATGCCTATATAATTCAAGCAAATTCCGTTTTTATTTATGAAAATAATTTCCAATTTTGCAATGTTGAATACAACGTAAAATATATAATAAGATATAAAAATATAAATAAGAAATATATATAATAAGTAATTTTTATATTAAAATAAATTCAATTTAATAAGGTTGATTTAATTAAATTTTATCTGAAATTGTTATTCAACACTATTCTTATACTTTTTTGAAAATAAAATATTAAATTTAGCTGAATTAAAGAAACTATCGTTCGTTTAAAGTTGCTAATTAGAAAGGAAGAAGAAAATCAAAGCTTTTGTCGAGTATCTAATAAGAAAAATAACAAAGCAAATGTGAAAATAAATAATACAATACAGTATGTACAATAACTGACGATAAATTACGATAACTGACGTAAAAAGTATTTGAATTTTTCTAATACGAAAATTTTAATCAAGTAATTCTCTTCCTATTATTATTCACATTAAAGTAATGTCAAAACTTCATATTCTACGTATACATACATGCACGCATGTGCCTATATATATATATATATATCTTCTAGAAATATATTTTCTACCTTCAAGCATCAACATTTAAAAAAATCAAACTTGCTACTTTTATTTATAATTTATTACAACATTTATCATACCACGTTTAACACCGAAACGCAATTATCCAGTACTATCTTTAGATTACAACTACGTACGCCAAATGATTCTACATTATTCATTGTCGAAAATACTAAAGGCAAAATTACCATCATTTGACACAATTTGTCGCGTTAAAGAGTATAAATTCTTGTACTCGGTGCAACCGTAACTCATCAATTTTCCATGTGATATGACCAAGAATAATAAACTGTATTGGGTAACGTTTAATTTAACGCAGATATTACCGATCACAGTCTGCGCTGGCCAACCATTTAATCTGATTTACGTCGCACACCCCCGTGAAGTAAGAGTGGAAACTGCGGCCATAATAAACTCCGTAAAGAGGAAATTATCTTTCGTTTGTGTGATAATATACTATAGTGCAATGTAGAGAACACGTCTACCATCTTGTCGTAAGGCTTGTTTCGACAACTTATAATTGATGCGCTTGTTATTTAAAAAAATATTACGCTACGACATTTGCGAAACATGTCAGAGACACTCATTTTCTTATTTTATTTATCATATAAAAGACCTATTATAAATTGTTAATAAAATTCATATAGCGTGAAAATCTACCAGCAGATTTATTGTAACGTCCCTTACAACTCCGTTCTTATTTAGAAAGCTATTTAAAAAATAAATATTTAAGATTTTAAAAGTTTGACAAATTCCACAATTGACTGATAAATTGCTTTGTATAAATAAGTTTTAGGAAATAAAGTAATAAATATTGTTATATATATATATATATATATATATATATATATATAATAATTATAATTATAATTATAATTATTATAACTAGACTGCGGATATTTAAACAAATTCGTATCTTTATGAATATAACTAGAGAAACAGCGCGCCATAACGAACAAAATACTTTAACACAGTAACTAAATGTTGTGATCAATACTATACTTTGACATATATAGTTTTATATATTGGCATATTGCGCACATCCCGCAATTTTTGCTGTTTAAATTTCCTATGAAGCTAATAATTCCCTTTTAATCGTCTTTGCTACAATACGCAGCAATTACGCTGGATCTATACTTCTCTTGGACTATTTATTATTACTATTATTATTATTATTATTATTATTATTATTATTATTATTATTATTATTATTATTATTATTATTATTATTATTATTATTATTATTATTATTATTATTATTATATTACTATATTATTGCCGTATATAATATACGTATGTTATTTATATTAATATTACACATATATTTCATAAATATGAAATTATAAAATACATTAATTCAGAATATAATAATATAATATTCAGAAACAAGATGAATCAGCGTAGAACTAGGAATTTCATGTAAATACATATTTACAGCGTAATTAAGTTGAAATTGTGATTATGTACATTTCTGTGGATAAATACCAAGGCGCTTATGAAGAACGAAGTAATGGTAAAAGATTGAAAACAATTGTTGGAAGCTTATCTTTACCCAAATATATACATATATTTGGTACCTTATTCAAAAAATCGACTAAACATAAAATTTGTGTCTCACCATCAAACTTAAATGCAACTACTGTCTGTTATCAGGTATCGCTAGTCCGCGGCAGTCAGTCGGAAACCACGTGTTCCCAAATCCTACTACAGCAGTATCAATGCTGATTAGCCATCTGCGCCTCACCTCAGAAGCTCACGAGGGTTTAACGAGTTTGTCTGGTGTATGGTCAGAACTAATACTCCAAGACATCGCATCTACAGTACACCCATCGAACAAGCAAAATATTTGTTGCTCTGGGACGGCAAGACACCCGGAATGTTACGAAATCCGCGACGAACAAGGCAAATGCATAGAATATTGGCGCTCTGTACCAAGTCTGACCGTGCACAAATGTAACTTCGATACCAGAGAACAGATGAATGGAGCATCGGCGTACTTAGATGGCTCCCACATTTATGGACCAACAGACGAACAATTACATCGGCTGAGAACGTACAGTGAAGGGAAAGTGGACGTTTCTAACTGCGAAATGTGTAATAATACAGAAGATAAGGCTTTAGGAATGATATACGCTGCTCTTTTGAACGAACATAATCGAATATCAAATGAATTGGCCAGGGCCAATGAGCATTGGGACGACACGAAATTATTCCTGGAAGCTCGTCGAGTGGTCGTCGCACAGATTCAACATGTTACTTTGAACGAATACATGCCGAGCATTCTCGGAGAAGGCGCTCGAACGGATCCAGAATTGATGCCTGTTACGAGCGGATTCTACAATGGTTACTCGTCTTCGAACGTGGGAGGCACATATGATGCGGTCGCGTTGGCGGCTCTCCGTGCTCTGACATCGCTACGTAAACCCGCTATGGACGATTCCACGTGCTTGGAAGACCACGTGATCACGTCAGCCAATCGCGTGAGTCTGGATTTGAGTCAGTCCGCTTTCGAATCACGCGTTGATGTAAACGCACGCTTCGTACACGTGGGTCGCGATCATGGCATTCCTGGATATGTCAAGTTTGTGGAGGATTGTTCTGGACACAATGCCACGGTAGGTTTATACCAATTTAATTGTACGTGAGATTTATTTATAGGTTAAAAT
This sequence comes from Bombus pascuorum, assembly GCF_905332965.1. Taxonomy (NCBI): domain Eukaryota; kingdom Metazoa; phylum Arthropoda; class Insecta; order Hymenoptera; family Apidae; genus Bombus; species Bombus pascuorum. The sequence goes on along the minus strand of NC_083489.1, from coordinate 23,161,059 downwards.
TTTTGACCTTGTAATAACTTTATAAAATGTAAGTTTCATGCACTGCATAATATGCCTGATAGTGACTGACCGTTTCTTACATAATATTAAAATATAAATAAAATGCAAATAATAAAATACATACATTATATAGCGAATAGGTATTATTTAAAACTATTAGCTTATACATATACATAGAGTTAGCGTTTTCTTTATATTAATACGTCCTTAATAATCTATCTTTACAATTTTTAATTTTTCTGTAGTCTTAAAAAAGATTCTAAATGATGACAACATAAAATTGGCAGGTTGGTCTAAGAATAGATTTTAGAACGTATTAAAACAAAAATTTAGACTCATTTGTAATTATTCGTGTATAGATTTTTCGTTTCGTTTTGAAATATGTATGTTAAGAAGATTTGCTTTATAGGGATTACAATCACTAGATCCTATGTATTCTAGATTCTAAAAGTTGAACTAGAAACTTATTGCCCATCACTAATCTGAATTTTACTTCTCTTTTATTTAAATTATTGTCAATCTGATATTACTTATTTTTTTATTAAAACATAGCTTAATAATGAAATTATAATTTATGAAATATTATGCTTATATCTATATCCTTTTTCAGCATAAAATTCTTAATTATATAATATGTGTTGTATGAAAATTTAATCCTTTTTGTAAGTTACATTGAGTTTTTTTCTCATTCAGAGAATTGCTTATAGAAAATGATAAAATTATATGAAAAGACAATTATACTTAGATTTAATTAACAATTTCATATTTTAAATATTTTACTTTAAACTTCAAAATAAGACAAGAGATACTATAGAAATGTGCTTTTTCTTTTTTTTTTTTTTTTTGCAGCTCCAAAATTTCATGGATTTGGAACATTTTATGCACCCCACGCACGTGAGGCTATTGGAATCCATGTATTCACAGGTAGAAGACATCGACCTTCTTCTTGGTGGAATTTTAGAAATTCCCAGAAGGGGTGCAACAGTCGGCCCAACGTTCGAATGCCTTTTAAAGAGACAATTCATCAAAACTAGGAACTCTGATCGATTCTGGTATGAGAACGACATCCCGCCTTCCGGATTGACTGCAGCCCAATTGGCCGAAATTAGAAAAGTTTCTTTAGCAGGTATTCTCTGCGGCAACACGAAAATCGAGAGAATCCAGCCAAAAGCATTTATTCAGCAAGATCCATATTTAAATGCTAGAATTAATTGCGATCAACACAGTGTACTTGATATAGCTCCATGGAGAGAAGAACCTCTTCCAGAGCCTACCAAAGAAGTGGTAACTGGCAGCAGATCTGTGATTCCAGAATTTATTCCAGAACTCAGTCCTAGTTTGATAGCTGCAGCTGTGAAGAAAGCTGAGGCTGATCTGATCCGAAGGAAACAACTGGAATACAATTCCTGGTTACAACAGAGAATAGCAGATCCTAAATCTCCAGCTGGGACGGCTGCCAGTTTCTCGAAAGCCAACAGAGATGCTCTTTTATTAGCCAACTCTTCGATTATGTACGAGTTAGCTACTAATGAAATTCTGAATAGTATTCATAGCTTGAGACGTAGGAAACGACAGATCTTCGATACCACAGACAACATCCTTGGTTTCCCTACTAATGACTTCTCTGATTTACTACAGAATGTTGATATCTCTGGATTCTTATCTCAAAAAAAGCCTACTAATCACGACGAGATCGAATGTCCCGTAGATGACAGTCCTTGCGATCCAACTAGTCCATATAGAACATTATCAGGTCACTGCAATAATTTACGTAATCCTAATCTTGGAAAATCGTTGACAACATTCGCAAGATTACTTCCTCCGGTCTACGAAGATGGAGTGTCAAAGCCGAGAAGCACATCTGTTACTGGAGTACCTTTACCAAACCCCAGAGTTATCTCTACGGTGATCCACCCTGATATATCCAATCTTCATAATCGATATACATTAATGGTCATGCAGTATGCCCAATTTTTGGACCATGATCTCACAATGACGCCGATTCACAAGGGTTTCGCTGAGTCTATACCAAGCTGTCGTTCGTGTGATTCTCCTCGTACGGTTCATCCTGAATGCAATCCCTTCCCAGTGCCTCCTGGTGATCATTATTATCCCACCGTGAACGTAACTTCCGGTGCGCGAATGTGTTTCCCGTTTATGAGGTCTCTACCTGGTCAACAGCACCTGGGACCTCGAGAACAGATCAATCAGAACACCGGTTTCTTAGATGCATCCGTGATCTACGGTGAAAATACTTGCATTTGTAATGTTCTGAGAGGTTTTAACGGCCGCATGAACATCACTCAGAGCCCACATAGAGGAAATAAGGACCTTTTGCCACAATCTCCCACGCACCCAGAATGCAAAGCTAAATCGGGCTACTGTTTCATTGGTGGTGATGGTAGGGCATCTGAACAACCTGGATTGACTGTTATGCATACGATGTGGATACGAGAGCATAACAGAATCGTGGAAGGACTAAGACAGGTGAATCCTCATTGGGATGGTGAAAAACTCTTCCAGCATTCTCGTCGTATAATCAGCGCCATGTTGCAACATATTACGTATAACGAGTTTCTTCCGCGAATTCTCGGTTGGAATGCAGTCACTCTATATGGATTAAAGCTTCTACCTCAAGGCTATTACAAAGAATATTCACCTACATGCAATCCTAGCGTGCTTAATGAATTCGCCTCTGCTGCTTATAGAATTGGTCACTCGCTCTTGAGGCCTCATTTACCTAGGATGGATCGTAATTATCAAAATGTAGAACCTTCTATTTTATTGAGAGATGGGTTCTTTGATCCAGATATGCTGTATCAAAACGGTATGATGGATGAAATGACACGCGGATTAGTGGCCACTCCTATGGAGACCTTGGATCAATTTATAACCGGAGAAGTAACCAATCATTTATTTGAAATTCGTGGAATTCCGTATTCTGGAATCGATCTTGTTGCGCTCAATATTCAGCGTGCCAGGGATCATGGTATACCGTCGTACAATAACTATAGAGCTCTGTGTAATCTGAAGAGAGCTACCACTTTCGAAGATTTGTCGAGGGAAATGGCACCAGAGGTTATAGCTCGGATGAAACGAATCTACACATCAGTAGATGACATCGATTTGTTCCCTGGCGGAATGAGCGAAAGACCTCTTCAAGGTGGACTCGTAGGACCTACGTTCGCGTGCATAATCGCGATACAGTTTAGGCAGTCGAGAAAGTGCGATCGATTTTGGTACGAAACCGACGACCCCAACATTCGATTCACTGAGCATCAACTTGCAGCAATTCGGAAATCTACGTTGTCTAAAGTTTTGTGCGAAAACATGGACGAGCATAACGAGATGCAACGAGCGGCATTTGATTTGCCAAGCAATTTCCTAAATCCACGAGTTCCTTGCGGTTCTATGCCACATATAGACTTGTCCGCTTGGAGAGAAACGAGGCACGGTTGTCAAATCGGAGGAAGAAACGTAGCTCTTGGAGAGTCTGGCTTCCCTACACCTTGTACTAGTTGCGTTTGCACAGCTGAAGGTGTACGTACCCTTTACTTTTTATTTTAATTTATTTAGAAAAATAACGTATCGTTAATTCTTGTACGTTTTATGAAAAGATGGGAATTACGAAAATTTTACCCATATCATATGTTATTTTAATTTCCCCCCCTTTTTTTTTTGTTTTCGTTTCAGACTCAATGCGCTTCTTTGAGGATTACCGACTGTAATCAGCTTCTACGTGAAGCTTCTCGAGAGGCGATTTTACGCGACGACGTATGTACGGCACAATGCGGCTTCGTCCTAGCAGCGACGGAAGCTACCTCGAGACTTCAGCAATTCACTACACCAACCAGCTTTTCCGGTTTCGTGCCACACAGAAACAGCCTAAGAAGCGCACCAACGCCGGTTTCGTTCAACGGTTTCAAGTTACCCGATCTCTCGCAATTCATCGGTTGAACAAGAAAATGGTCTTCAAAAAGACTTCTCGCATAACTGGTCGCTTATTAACTATCACACGCAAGAGACCACTGTCTTCCTTCAAGAGACTGTACAACGACAGTGACGTTGGTTTTGTAACGAGCTGCGCTCATCGTTAATAATCGAACAATTTTCTCTGTACAGAAACGCGAATCAAGAATTACGCATGTCGGCTCGTACATTTCGATAAAAATCATCCGTAAAGAGAGTGAAGAAATAATATATTAAGATTCGCATATGTATTATATATACGACTGGAAACGTTTTAAACGAGACACTGTTTCATTTTGTAAGAAATATCTCTTTTTTTTTTTTTTTACTTGTTATGTTTAGTAATATTATTTTGTAGATTATAAGAAGTATTTAATTTGCGCGAAAAATCATATACTCAAGTAACAAAAGTGTAAAGAGGTCAGTACACGACGTGCCCTGTATAATAAAGCTGTCATTGGCAGTTGGAGGAAAAATTGTACAGTGATCTCGTGGTACGTAATTGCAGTGTGAAGATAAAGAAGACTTTAATAAATTGTCACGGCACTTAATGAAATAGTGACATTCGTTAGATAAAAGGAGTACACAAGTGAATATCTTAATGGGCGGATGAGTGATATGTGTATCAAAGGAGTTGCGCTGGTGTTTGACATAGCGAAATTGTTTTTATACTTGTATAGTAATTATAATGCGAAAATAACAAATGCGAACACAAAATTTAATTCTGAATGTCTTTCTTCTTGTCATTACACCTCTATCTAATTTTGTAGTATAATAGTGACATGTATAACGTTAATAAATGTTAATGTTTCTTTTTCCTTTTCTTCTTTATAATAAATAGTGAACGGCGTCCCACACTCCCATGACTTATTAGACTACAATGAAGGTTGGTCCGCTTTTTAGTCCTCTCGAGAATACCACAATTAATAGGCTGATTTGAGACGTTGATTATACAGATCTGATATTTACAAAACATATGGTAGATATCAGCCAATTAAATACAATTTCATACATTATGAAAATTCGTTCCGTGTCGTTTCATTTATACACTTCTATAAATGAAGTATTTGTTCCGTTTTTTTCTTTTTCTTCATTTAAAGTACTTTATACTATTTGTGAATCGTTAGATTTTTAACTGGCAGGAACTTCTTGTTTATTATTCAGCACAGCAGTATTCTCTTGTATTGCAGGCGTTTGTTCTATACATCGCCAAAGACCATATGTTTTGCCAACAGTTGTTTGCCATAATCTCAAGGTACCGTCTTCTGAACCGCTAGCGTATAATTCACCATCTGGCGAGAAACGTACACAATGTACAGGACCAAAGTGGCCTTTGAATGATTCTGAAAATGATTTTAAATATTTGTAGATATATTAATATTAAAGAAATATGTATAGCTATTTGCTCGCTTTGTAAACTTATGTATTACAATATTAACTTACCAATTTCTGTACCTGTAGCATAATCAAACTTGTACATTTTTAAGTCTTCTCCTCCACATACAAAAATGCTACAATCTGGATGCAAACTAGCACTATTCATTTGCGTCGGCGCAGTGTACTCACGTAATTTGGTTAATCTGCACAAATAATTACAATTTTCCTCAAGTGCTACCAATAAGTAATGAAGAAACATGAATAAAAGATATACAATCTATTAAAATGTAAAATATACACTGGAAAGTACTTCCTAGTGGGACAAGGTTAACTTGGAGGTTCTGTAGAAAATCCATGTTCAGGATATTAATGTGTCTGTACCAACAGGTGTACAAGCAGGTACATTACACACTAACCTTGAACTTGTTTTGCTGACTTCATTTATTTTATATTTTAAGATATGCTATACGCGTTATGGTAAAACAGAAAGAAATGGACATACTCTCTGCTATTCCAAAAAGTGACTATGTTGGAGTGAGTTGTGGTAATAATGTTCCCATCTCTTGACACTTCCATAGAATTTGGAATTGCTGGAAAATCTAACCTTCTTACTTCTTGACCACTCTTTCTGTCCCAAACTCTCAATGTTTTGTCATCGCCACAGGTAATTAATGCAGTATCATTATTGAAAAACGTAACATGCCTGATGCCATTTTTATGACCCGAGAATACCTGTTGATGTTAATGATTAAATAAAGCAGTACTAAATATTATATCTTTATAAAATATAATTATAGATACACGATAATATCTACCTGTGGTGCTGCATCTGGTTTGTTAAGATCATAAATTCGCACAAGTTTCTCATTAGAACCTGTGCACAAATAATTAGAATCAATGCTGAAGTTGACAGACTTTACAATATGTTTGTGTTGAAACGAATGAATTTCTTCTCCTTTAATTGCATCCCAGACTTTAGCATTAAAATCCGCAGCTCCTGAAGCAGCTCTTGTAGCCCGAGGGTTTAATGCAACACCCCATACCGCTCCTTTATGTCCTTCAAACGTTCCAATCCAATCTCCAGTATCTCCTTGTCGTAACATAGGTTTGCCATCTAAAAATATATCAATTTGTTTGTCAGCATAAATTTGCAACTAAGGAAGCACTATAATTTTGAAAATTCATTCATTGTCTAACAAAATGGAGTAAATAAAGCAGATGTTTAATTTAATGTACTTTAATAAAACAGATTAGTCAACAACTTTCATCCAATTAGGATAACATACATAGATGTATATGCACGTAAATACATTAGCGAAATACAGCGAAATTTAAGTAATTCATATTCAATTTTAGTAATTCATTCATTTCGATACTATAGAAAAAATTCATCAGGAAATCCATATCGTCGCAAATGTATAGTATCTAACCTCGAAACCCGTAACTTATAAAACCTTGGTTTTCAAAGAAACTGGGCCAAGGCGATCAAGAACTGAACGTTGTCGATCGCAGAGAAAAAGAAGATTGACCGATACGAATCAACAACGAGTTCCTTCTCGAGGCAGGAGATTAAAAAATTAATTACCTTTACACGCCGAAATCAGATAATATCCAGATTCAGTGATGTCGGAGAATGCAAGATGCACCACAGGTCTAGTATGTCCACTACATGTCAGCGGAGTCTGTCTCAAATTCGCCATAGTGTGTAATTACAATCGCAAACGATGGGTCGTCCTCTTTTTTCGATGCACCAACACCCCTTAGGGTACGAGGAAGAGATTTACTTGCAAATCTACTTCCACACTCCCTATGAACTTTCCACGATCTCTTAAACCACTTCCAACGAACCGTCGCCATCTACGTACGACGCGACACTAATCGTCATGAATGTAGCAAGCGCACAAAACTGTAGGCCAAGTTCAGACAGGAAGAACGTTATGGCGGCCTCGAGAACTTTTCAACTCGCTTCAACCAGTTTCGAGGACGAAACCTGAGAGTGTATTCCTGTTCTTCCTTTAACAGACAGAAAATTGTCTTCTGTAGATCAGTTAACAAATATGGTAGTTAATCAGTGTGTACATTATACGAATTTTCTAAGCAGCACATTATCTGTTTATTTATAATTTTTACGTATTTGAACAAAATACTTAAACATATGTACATTATTCTGTTTAAATATTTTCTTAGAAGTTTTTGAAGATATACTAAATACATATGTATATTTAGAAATCAATTCAAGGGTCAACTATAAGGAATTAAAAGAATCAGAGATATAATTATAATTTATATACTATATAAAAAGTTCATCATAATTTAACACATAAATTTAATATATGAGTAAGTACATATTCGGCCAGTATAATGTAATATATTAATAAATTCATATATGTATATATTTTATTATTATAATAGAAACATTTTAATTTCAATGGCATTTCACGACAACGTCTAAAATAATACTTTTATATTATGAAATATATTTATCAATTTTTTAATATAAAACCATAATTTTTTACATATATAGAAAACTCAAACCTTTATTACAATCCTTTTGTTTACAAATATAAAAATAAAAAAAGAAATATTAAATTAAAGAAAATTTAAACATCTATACACGTATATGTAGCGGATTTTAATTATTATCGAAGAGTAGTTTTATAAAATTTGTTGCCTACTTTTTCGTAATTTTTTTATTGTATGGGTAATGTATAAAATATGTTTTAAAGAACGTCTGGATGGAACTTTACGTCCTTGATAGCTTCTGTTGCCTCTCTCTAAAATTCGTGGTTTGTTTTCGTAGTATCTATATCTATCTTTGTTTACCACGTGATTTCGTTGACGACCGTGAGTGGCTCCAACCGATCTCTTTCCCTTCGAATAACCTTAAAGCCTGTTCTGGGAAATGTAAACTTATGCATCGTGCAAAGACTGACAAGCAGTAGCATATATGTGAAACAATGCGATAAAACTAGGTCGAGTTAGAGAAAAGAATGACGAATACGAACTGTGGATAATAGTTTATTGTAGGTACAATTGGAATTTAACCAATTATTGCTACATATGCAAGGGTTTTTTTTTTCTTTTTTTTTTATTTTATTCTGGTTATTTTACAATTTGTCCTTATGGACATTTGGTAAAGTGTTATATCTTGTTGGTGAAGAAAAAAAAAATAAAAATAAAAAATAAATATAGCATGTGGGCGGCTACCCCCAGCGGGGTGCCTGCTTCGTGTTTTCTAAGTTATATCTTTTATGAGGTCTATTGGGTGTTTCCTTTTTAGTCTTCTTGCGATATTTGTTGTGTTGCGAGTTTGTTTAGGTGTTTTTTGTTTTCTTTTGTTCTATGTTTTTGCCATTTTGCTTTCGCTTTTCTTTTATCTCTAATTTTTTCGAGGATGTCTGATGGGATTTGTTTTGTTTGTCTAGTGGTAGTTGCTGGTTTTGTGATTGCCCGTGCTGCCTCTTGTATAGTTTTTGTAAGTGTTGTTACAGCTTGTTCGATGTGTTGGGGCGTTTTCAGTGGGATGTTGCAGTTGATTTTGCTTTCAATTATTTCTTTGAAGGTTTGCCAATTAGTGGATTTGTTGCATAGCGTCTCTGAGTTGTTGTAGAGTATTGGCTTGTTTCTGTATGTTATTATTATGGGTGTATGGTCGGAGCTAAGCTCGAGGCTGGATGCTATATTTATTTTATTTCCGTTTAATCCCTTTGTTCTTGTTAACATGTCGGTGCTTTTGGTGGATTGTTTTAATAGTTCTTTTATTTCTGTAGCGTCGTTGGTGTTATTGTTGTGGTTTTGGTTGGCTACGGGTGTTACTTCCTTGGTTGCTTGCGCGTAGCTTCGACTGCCAGTGGTGTTGATATTGTTGTGGTTGTTGTTCATTACGTACTGTACTTTTATTGGTGTCTCAGCTTCTGCCCTGTCTTGTTGTGTATGTGGTAGTTATATGTCCTGCTTCTAAGCGGCGGAAACAATTTACGTTGGAGTATTTTTCTGGTTGGGCAGCCTTTGTAGCTGGCTGGGTGGTTTCCGTTGCAGTTGTAGCACTTTACCTCGTTTATTTTTCCCGTATATGGGCAGTAAGTTGTCAGGTGCTTTTCTGCGTATTTGACGCACACCGGGTTTCTGTTGCAGTAATTTTTTGTGTGCCCACATTGTTGGCACCGCATGCATTGAGGTATGTCTTTTTTTTGTCTGGGTGGTTCAACTGTGATTATTGTGTTTAAGATTTGTTTAATGTCCTTTTAATTTGTTTAATTTGTTTAAGATTTCCTTGTTGTTTTTGTTCGGTTCTAGTTCTATTAGGAACAGCGGTAGTGGTTGTTTGGTATCAAATCTTGTTATGTTATTTATTACCCTTACCTGGTGTCCGATTTTGGCTAGTTCGTCACATATGTTGCTTGTGTTTGTTTTAGGGTGTAATCCTCTGATAACTGCTTTATAGCTTTTGTCAGTTTTGAGTTGGTAGGTATGGTACCCGGCGTTTTTTTCTTTTAGCACTTTTACCACTTTTCTGTAGGTTTCTGGGGCGTTGATCAGCACTTTTACCTGGTCCAGTTTTAATTGTTTTATTGAGTAGTTTTCTTTGCCTACCGTATTGTTTAGCAGTTCGAGGAGGGGGTCTATTACTTGCGCATCGATGTATATTGGTGGTGGTTTGGCGTTGTGTTTTGGTTTTTCAGTTGTTTCTGGTTCCTTCTCTTGTGATAGTATGCTGAAGGGGTTTTGTAGTGGGATTTCTTGGAGCCACTGCTTACTTTCTGTTTCTGCAGCCCTCCTAGTATTTGCGTTTGTTGTAATTTTTCTTCTTTTGCTGGGAGTTACAACCTTCCAGCTTCCGTCTTGTTGTGTCATTTCGTTGTTGTTGGCGTTTGTATCGTCGCTCATTCGAGTGATTTCCATTTCGGTTTCTGTAGATTCTTGGATTTCCGTATTTTTGTGTACGGCATATGTTTCTCCGTTGCTTGATATCCTGAGCGGTGGCACTCGTTGCATTTTTGTTTTCCCTGTTTTTCGCACTTTCGGGAACACTTTCTCTCCACGTCCTGTTTCGAGGGAGAGACCTCCCCGGGCACCCGGCACGTCTGCACTCTTCGGCAGTCAAAAGGGAACTTGAGACACATATGTATTCAAAAAAAATGAAAAAGGTGAACTCGCAAAAGGTGAGTCGCGAAAGATTGCTCATGTTTTTGCGTCGATGAATGCGAAATGAACGACTTCGTTGTCGATAGTTGTGAGCAAAAAAGCAGTTTCTGAGGTAAAGGCTGTGAAGATTGAAAATTGGAGGTTCAAAGTACTTATTAGTGATGTATGGGTATCCACTCTGTACACGCTCATTAAGGAGATATTCTGTTCTTAATAAAGTTTCAATATAGTTTAATATGGATTATATGAACTTTCAATTATATACTTTAATTATGCTTCGTTCATTTCTTTGTCATATAAAGCATTAGGGTAAATATTTCTTTACATGTTTTAACGATTACTTAACTATCTCTGATTTTGTAGCAAATGTAATAACTGTATTAAAATTTTTAAGTGGAAGTGATATGTATATTTAAGAATTTCACTGAATAATAAAATAACGAAGAATTTAGGATGAATTTAGAACAATTAGTAGAACAATTTAGTTCTACGACACTGAGTTTTCTTGTATTTATATCAGATGCGAAAAATATGTGCTTTCAATGTTTTATTCGAGATGCATAGGTATTAATTTGCATTACATATGACATTTATAATATGAAATTTTTAATACTATAATATATTTTATGGCGGAAGATGTTAAGAAAATAAAATCTTGGAATCTAGCTTATAAAAGGTCACGTTTTGATATTTTTTTTTTATTTATTTTATTTTGGTTTTTTTACAATTTGTCCTTATGGACATTTGGTAAAGTGTTATATCTTATTGGTGAAAAAAAAAAAAAAATAATAAAATAAAACTAAATATAGCATGTGGGTGGCTAGCCCCAGCGGGGTGCCATCTTCGTGTTTGCTAGGTTATATCTTTTATGAACATTTAAATAGAAATAGAGATCGCTTTATACATGTAACGCATACATGTAACACCGTTTGACTTGTATAGATCATGCGCGGTAAAGTATAAAAGATTTGAGCTATAAATATTTTTAAGAGTTTTGACTGAAACTTATTTGGATTAGATTTAAATTTATTTTTTGTTACGATACCGGAGAACGTAAGAACACTTTCTCGTAGAAACAAGGAAATATTGAGTAACATTAATTGAAAGATCTGAGAGAAAGATCTTCTAGGTATATAGGTATTATCTTTTCACCGACTTTCCCTTTTTTCATTTTTTAAGCAGATTCAGATTTGTATGCAATTTAATATTATCACGTATAAGTATCAATCACCTACTAATCTATGTATCACAACTCACTAATCAATTCACTTACGAAACCTCCATACTAATAATAATTTTCTAATTATAAAACCTGCTTATTCCGCGTTTTTATAACGTTATGTATTCTTTTTAATTATTTAATTTTTTGCGTTTGTTCCAACATTTTTTCTAATATATATAAAGCACTTTGATAACAATCTAATTTTTTTAATTTCCTGTTTTGTTTGATTGTTCAATTTATTTGATTTCCCGGAAAAAAAAGTTACACTTTTGCATTAGAAATCACTTCCTGTTACATCTGCTACAGACTGTTTAGAACCGAAAGTTAGGAAAATAAATTAAAAGGCTAAAATTAAAGTTTTAAGTTATAGTTTTGCTTATCCAAAACTTATTATCTGCGTATATAATGCTTATAGAAATTCTATAAGTTATTAGCTCTGGAAAACGTAATAGGAAATTTTATTAACGATATTTTATTTTATCTATTAATTTCTAATTATCTGTTTATCATACAATTTTATCAGTTTTACGGATTCAGCACCTTAACGCACCCGTTTATTTTAATAAAAGTATGAGAGATCGTCCGCGAAAAAATGTTTGATACATATTTTTTTTATTAATAACATGCAAAACAACTTAAAAACCAGAAGATACAAGAATAAATTTCCTTTAAATCTCATATTGTTGAATAAGGATCCAAAAATTTTAAAAACAAAATTCTCCAAGCAATCATTTATATATGTAATTATATATGTAATATGAATTATTCAGATAATTTTTCTAAATGTTAATCCACTTTCGCGTAAATTTTTGTATGTGGACGTGTATTTTTCGAATGTGCCATATTGTAGATTTTTACTGCTGTAGATAGATACTGCTCACCTGTAAAATACTTTAGTCGCAACCTGTATACAAATAAATCAGGAACAAAATAAAAATACAAGTAAAATATTTAGCAGATAATATAAATATAAATTTATATTTATAAAGTTCGAGAAAGATTTCAGAACAAATTTTCTTATTTTTATTACATTACATTTTATCTGATTCACACTAAATTCAGCAATCGTCTTCAAAAATAAGTGACATACGTGTGTAAGGACCCTAATTTCAACGCTATTTAATATACTATACAAATTAATTCAAATGATTATTAATATTAAGAATATTGTATATAATTATAAATAAATAAAAATAATTATATTATTTCAGAAATATCCAATTATACTAACACATAAATAAATGAGCACATAAACATGTAAATAAATATATATTAAACAAATTCAAAGAAGCGGAAACTAAACTATCGCTGCAGCGATGCATCGTTAGAAACGCGATTTCTAATATCGCAGAATGACTCGAGAAATTTCTCCGGCTGGATACTTTTTTATGTAAACAAGAAATTGTCGCCATTTCGAAGACGATTACAAGGGACAAAGCGTGGAAAGCATGTAATTGGAGTTGGTGGTGGCTATGAACTCGGCGACGACTTGACCATCTGGTCACACCTGAAATGTTTTCCAGGTCGGAAGATGTAGTCCTTACCTAGCAGCGGATTATTGCAGATGATTTTATCCGTTCAAATGCAATTGCCGCGACAGGATAGCAATTTGAGACGCCAGTGAAAGCCTAGATCGATGCGAACTGCATTCTACTAGATTGTTTCTGAAGTATCCTCTTCAGTAATGTAATATAACACATTTTATTATCTTAATACCAGGGTATTCTTCTTCCGTCTTTGATCGATGGAAGCTTGTGAGTAGAATCGAGTTTATCGATAGAAATAAAGAGGGTTATTTTCTGTATATTCGTTCTTGTCGATTCTAGTCTTTTATTTGCTGTGTCGTGCATTACTACAATGTAGTTGTTTCAAAACTTGAAATTTCATGAGATCATTTTCTTCCACATTTAGATAAAGGCAAATTTGTCTCGTCGGTGGAAATAATTGTTCTTCGTATTATGGAAGTTTCAATTTGAAGGCATTAGACTCTATCTAACGATTTTGCCAATTTATGATTTTAAATCACTGTAATAAAAAACTGTGTTTTAATGGAATACTAATATAGGAATACTAATATTTACAAGAAAAGGAAATCGGGCGTTTTATTTAAATTGAATTAAAATACTGATAGGATACTAATATATTAATATATAGCTATCGTCATATTTTTTGCTTCTCAAATCACTTTCTCTTTCGTTAGTAATTACAATATTCGTATTTAATTACGATTACCACACTCACAGATATTAAATTTAGGTACTTTTAATTAGCAATAATCGAGCATACAAATAAATTAATAATTTAACATTATTACCCAAGTGACTGAAAAAATACATCAATTTCTATAACAATGTTAAAAAAATTACTTAAATAACAATAAAAGTAATACATAAAATAAGTCTAAAAGTATGCAAAGTGCATTAATAAAAAAGTTCCGCTAATCTACATTTTCGAAAAAGCTGATATTTCAATGAAAAACTTGATCTTTTATATATATACTTGATTTTATACACGTATGTATGCATTAAATCAAATATCAATAACTCACTGAAGATATTATTATACACAAATAACGGTGCTTTTAAATTGTCGAGAAATACAATTTCTGAATCACTTTCTATCACTCGAAAGATATCAAGTTCAAATTTTTCACACGTTCTCTGATTGCAGGTGATGATATACCCGGAACAATTGTTGTTCGTGTGGGAAACAATCGGCCGGACTTGGGAACGAATCCAATTTGCAATCGTTTCACCGGTCCCCTCGAAGAAGGGCAACCTCTTTTTTTACCCTGTAATCCGCCTATGCCTGGAGCTTTCGTTTCCGTACACTTGGAAGCAAATACACCGGCACTAGTTCCAGTGCAACTTTCATTGTGCGAGTCCTTCGTGTACACTGATCAGGTACGATCAATTTGCTCTACCTGTTTCAAACAAATAAAATTATCCAAGTATCATAAATAGCTTTGTTGTAAGTTATATAATCTATACAATATATACAATATGCAAAAGATATACAAAAACTACGTATAATGCTTGTTATAATATTTAGCAGGTGCAACAAATCTCCACGTAAGTTCAATTTTTTAAATTGTGTTTATAAAAATATAAACTTTCACGAAACTTCCCCTTAGTTACCCTCATAAATTTTGAATCCATGAACGTGAATTATGTTTACTACAGAAGGGACTAATTAATGTGAATTTCAATTGTTAAAAATGGATAATCAAGTTTTAAAAAATATCACATTTCAAAAGACTCTTTATATATACCTTATTTATCATTTCTTATATATATTTTGTTAATGTAATTCATTTTGTAGATATAATCAGTATTTTAACACTTTCTACTAATTAAAATGTACCAGGGTTATTAGAAAAACTTGAGTTTTAGGGTTTTTATACTGACTTTTACACCGATTATTCTTTTCTTATGTGTATATTCTTCTTTATGTAAGGTTTTTCCTTTTTATAATTTAAAGAAACGTGATTACTTTTTTATATAGGCTCTTCCCATCGAGAGGTGTCCACAATTTAGAGATCAGCCACCAGGTTCGACAGCAACCTACAATGGAAAATGTTACATATTCTACAATCGCCAACCGATGATATTCCGAGAAGCATTGGCATTCTGTCGTGCACGAGGTGGTACTTTAGTGGATGAAAGTAATCCTGCGTTACAAGGGTTTATTTCGTGGGAACTATGGAGGAGGCACAGGTACCGAATTCATTAATTGTCCACCTCTACGCTTCGCTATCTGCTTTCAACTCTTTTCTGTAACATATAACTAGTTCAATTTAATCAAAATCAGACTGATCTATCTAGTTCGTTACAATAGACAATTTATTATATCTAATACTAATAGCAACTTTCATCAAACTGTTATTTTCATATTTAATAGTTAATAAAAATGCTACATGAAAGGTATAGATATTATTCTATACGGTAGTAATAAAATTTTAAAATAAACACTTTAGCTTCAAAACAAGTCAATTTTCCTATTGTACCATTTGTACCTTGTAATTTGAAATTACTTCTATTACTACCATGAAATAAACTAAACCTACCTTCTGACGTAAATTGTTTACAGTGGCGAGTATAAAAATAGGATAACTTGTACTCATAAATACAAATAATATTAGAGTGAAAACTTTCGTTTCTATTCTTCTTCTTTTATATAGAATTCAAAAATACATCTCTTGTAAAATATTAAATAAATTTTAATCAATATGTAGCAGTTAAATACGAGCAATAACAAATACAAATAATTAGATTAGAATCTTAGATTCTGATACATAGATAATTTAATAAATTATTATAGAAATAGTTTAAGCGAAAGGTAAATTACCATAAAGAGAGTTATTATCATAAACGAAAAAATGTTCAACGTTCATTGTGTAATAAGTGTGTTTTCAACAAGCATTTCTAAAAAGATATACCTTATCTTTATTAAGGAGTGATACTTCGAGTCAATATTGGATGGGTGCAGTAAGAGATCAAAAGGATCGTACGATTTGGAGGTGGACAGGAAGCGGCGACGAAGTTTCTGTTTCTTTCTGGAGTCTACCTCAAGGCAGCGAAGAAGACTGCGCCCGATATGATGGTAGTAGAGGATGGCTTTGGTCTGATACCCCTTGCACAGCTCGATTAAATTTCATCTGTCAACACCGTGAGTAACAAGTATTTTCTCATTACTATCGAATTACTATCGAATGTCATCTATATAAATGTCATCTTCATTACTATAGAAATATATATATATATATATATATATATATATATATATACTTAATTCTTCATAGATATCTTAATACGTACATGATGACACATTGCACAAAACAATTAGAGGACCTTTTCTCATATCACTTTGTCTTTTATATTCGCTTCTTGTGTTTGTACATTGTTTTTTAATTACCATTCGAGATCAATTTTTAGAATACATCATGATATCGTACGAATAGCATGTTGATATATTAGGTTTATAGAACTTCTCCGCTTTTATTTACTTGATTGGTGCGATAATATAGTCAATCCGTTTACTTTTTTTAGCAACGCGTAAAGAATAGAAAGATATTAAATAAAGGGTGAAAAATATTATGCGAGCCTCTCAAAAGCTAAACTGAACAACTTGGCTTATTGTTCATTTCGTAATTTCATTACACAAGTACACGATTAACGTTCAACTCTCAAGACACGAATGATTTCCTTCCATCAGTTCATTTATCGCAAAATGACGACACTAATGATAGTAAATTCTGTGATAGTAGATTTAAAAAATAATGTTTATATCATCATCAACTTGTTGTATTTTAGAATTTATGGGATTGATCAATATGGTTGCTGAAAAGCTTATGTATAAAAAATGAAGTTCTTATCTCTCTCTTCTGAAAAAGATAGATAGAAAAAGATAGAGAAAAGTAAGCAAATGTATGGAATATCATCTTGTTTTTTAAACGTTACTCATATAAAATCAGTCACATAAAATACAAGATTTTTGTAGGTATTCAATCATACATTTACACTCAATTTAAGAGCAGTCCCATATTCCTAACGTTACGAGCAATCTTCAGTATTGAACTAACATTTAAAAACGCATAAATTATATCTAATAAGAAACAGGTACTCAACTACTGGAAGCTCAACATCAGGTACAATATTTTCATGGAAAACAAACAAAGAGTATTCTTTTTATTAATTATTCTCCTTATTAATTAAGAAGCTACTTCGCTTATAAAATTTTTAAAAAATTACATACCCAAGTATCAAACTCTCGACCAATACGTTCGTCATGTGCACAATATCCGCGCTATTTTTCTCCGTCAGAGTATCGCGAGAGAAGTTATTGGAAAAATAAACGGTGCCAAGTGAGGCAGTGAGAGAGCCTCATGACGTTTCACAGATAAGTCACCTGTCAGATTCGATTCGTACAATTTATTTATCGGATTTTTACAAATGTCTCTATTCTATATTAGATAGATACTATTCCATACTTGGTCAAACAATGTGAGACAACAAGTAAAACCAAGGAATTCTTTGTTTGCTCTTAGAACCACGAGCGTGTGGTCGACCAGAACAGCCTCCGAATTCCACGATGACGGTGACCACAACAACAGATCGGAATTCCGGAAGCGCATATGAAGTTGGCGCGACGGTGGATTACACTTGTAACGCCGGCAGCCTTCTTATAGGACCGTCGACTCGTACATGCCTCGATACTGGCTTCTACAACGAGTTTCCACCGGTGTGCAAAAGTAAGAGAGCAAGAATTAGACACAGAGGCCACTCGGTGAACCATACACGATCGTCCTATCGATGTTAAATTCAACATTCTGCTCGTTTCAGGCATCGAGTGCGGTTATCCAGCGAACATAAAACACGGAGGTTACACACTTATCAACAATACCGTTAGTTATCTCAGTCAGGTGCTTTATTCCTGCGATGAAGGATACGAGATGACTGGTAAGAATTTATCGTGGCGTTAGCCATTATTTCTCATTGATAAATGGCTATCGTTTGTGGGTAATATCGTTTGATACCTGTGTTGAAACGCTTCGCCAACGAGCATTTTGAAGGAAATTGGTAAGAATATTAGTTGGTGTTGGATCCTGATGACATCATCTTTCTGATTGTTTATTGATCCTCTCGTTGCGGCTTGATTTTGTTCCTGATTCTAGAATCGTTTAAATTGGTTTATCATTTTTAGAGATTTATGGTAGAGATTGAAATTAATCTGATTGAAGATAAGCTTTGAATGCGTGCATGATTTTAATATGAGAATTTTTATGTTGCACAACTGACAAATTCCTGTGTCAGTTGCACTGTGTAGTGTTTATTCATGAAAATGAATAAATAGTGTAATAACGTAATGCAATGAATCTTTTCCTTTTTTTCTCTCCATGTTGCGAATCATCTACACAAGCGTTTCATGCGACCGTAAGCAATAAAAGTAAAAAGAAAATCATGGAGTACATTCAGTTTAAGCAGATATAAATATAAATATGTACGCATGTACATTTTCCAAGATACTCATCGATACGTTATAATAATATATTATGATCAGATTTTTATACTTTCTCTCTAAGATTTCTAATTTGAGATTAAAACAAAATATTTTCGATTTTTATGAGACATTAAATGTTACAAGATTTATTAATGAAACTCCGATATAGTGGTACTAAAGCCAAAATGTTGTATAAAACAATTTTATAAAACGGTTTTATAAAAAATAATATAGAAGGATATGTATAACTTATATAAATAGACTTTTCATTTTTAGTTTAACGCTACATAGACATTGTTTACAGCTTATTAATAAATTATAATGGATTAGTAATTTGCAGAAGAAACAATTTGTTCCGATTACAGGTCGTGCAAGACTGACATGCGATATCGATGAGCGCTGGAACGGACCGCCACCACGTTGCGAGCCAATTCTGTGCGATCCTCCTGCTCCTGTTCCACATAGTTATATTCAAATCGATGAAGTCGACGAGACCGAGACAGTACCATCGAAAACGAACTTCAGTCGAAGTCTTCTCGTAGGCAGTATCGTTACATACACTTGCGAGAAGGGTTATAGACTTTCTGGCTTCCGACAAATATTATGCTTGCCTACTGGCTTATATGATCATGTCGCACCCACTTGTACGGGTATGTGATTTAATTATTTTTATGGAATAAATACAAATTTAATTATTTCTTTAGAAAGAGAAGCAAGTCATTTTTCGTGATAGTGTTTGCAATCTTCAAATACGAGGATAATTTAATTTCATAATTAATTATTGAATCTTTATTAATGTAAATGATATAATATGAGAATATTCAAAGGTTGTTTTTCAATCCAATTCATGAGATATTTATTTTATACTTGGAACTTAAATTCATTTATGCATATAACTGTTATGCGCGTAGCAACTCAAAGAATTAATAAGTAATTCATAATTGTTTTAATATATACATATATAAATTTCAAAATGAATTCTGATTTACAACAGTATTGTTTTCAACCAAATTCTACTTAACTATTGTGTACCTTGTGTACCTGACTGTTATATGTGTGTGTCCGTGCGTGCGTGCGTGCGTGCGTGCGTGTGTGTGTGTGTATAAAAATAGTATAATACATATACTATTAATATAATATAAATGCTTATATATTAAAATATTATTTTAAACTAAATCACATATAATTCGTATGAAATCTGTATTATAATATATCTGCAATAACTGTAGTTGCAATAATTGCAATAATTAATTTCAGTAATTTCAATAACGATATATGTAGATTATCATTTACATTTAATTTTTTGTTGAAATCGCAAACAATAATCTTTTGTCGTATTGACCTCTTAAGGACTCTTGACCTCTTACTCTACAAAATTCAATCAAAAATGTACTCAATTTTTTCGTTATCAATTTAAAACTATATTAATACGCTAATATATCATAATTAGAATTACAAAAAGGCTCTTTTCACTTAAACCAATACAGGAGGTCTAAGATAACTTGGGATAAAAGAAATTTTACATATGATTGGAAACTGGGAATCTATATATTCCTAAGGGATTATGTGAATACATAATAATAATAATCATTAAATTTTCTTTAACAGAACCTATGTGAATGATTAGAATTACAAGAGAATCAACGTCTCCAAAATTCCTTTATTACAGAAGAACCACGTACCACCGTGACTGTATCTTCCCGAACAACCGTGCGACCAACGACCAGCAGAACCCGACACACATTCCTACCACCTCGAGTTCGAACCACAACAATCTCGACGACCACAACCGCAACCACCTCTGTGCCACCACGAAGAGTGGCTAGCACCGCCGAATTACCCGCGACGGTTCGGGAAACCATAGCAAGGAAACCAAATATTGGTCTTCAGAGACCAGCACCGCCTCCGTCGCCACCTTTGAACGATGACACCAACGATCATCCTCAGGACAATGAAATTTCTGGCAGTGGAGTAGACAATGCTCAGGCTGGCATTGGAACTGGTGTTCCTGAACCTTCTGGACCTTTCAGGGTGGACAACGCCGACCAGTCGAGTAACACTCATCAAGCAAAATTAAATCTAGGCGCGGTGATCGCCTTGGGTGTCTTCGGTGGTTTCGTATTCCTTGCTGCTGTAATCACCACCGTTGTAATACTCATACGCAGGTAAAAGCAAATCACTCACCTAAATCCGCGAATCGCGTGTAGAATGATGGCATTATCGAGTTGTTGTCGGTTCTTTTGATTTCTGTGATTTGGTTGCACCAAAAGTAACGCCTGTTTTGTGATGTCAGATTATATTCATCTTTGTTTTTATTTGTTTGTTACGTTTTGCTCGTTTTCTAGCGCGTTGTTTATTCGTTTCTCATTCGTTGCTGAGAGCAATTTGAGGATTATTTTATTATGAGTAAGGATAATTAATTAAATTAATTAAATAATATTTTTCATATATTTCATAGGTAATTTCAATTCTATATTTTGAAACGAAATAATTTGTGTGTGTTTAAATGGAAATATGAATGTTTGATAGAGATTAACATTCAATTTCTAATCGTTGAATTTCAAAATTAGGAAAGAAATTTAAATATTTTTCATTGCATTAATTGGAAAATTAAATGGAAAAAAAAAAGAACTTGATTTGAAACTTTTACTGATACTGATACTGAAAAGTTTATTTCGTGGCAAAATACATTTGTTTTAATCTTTGGGATTTGTTTAATTTCGTTCAATTTCTAATATCTCTACTTTAAATTAAACTTCCTAAAATTAGAAATATCCTGATATTTTCACATACTATCAGTTATGGGAATTAAACAAATTTCGTATCACTTCAAATGAATAGAAATCTTAAGATATAAATGGTGGAAGCTAATAAAATTACTCTTATACATATACTACTTCCTTTTATCGTATTACTCTATTAGAAGGAGGAAATTTCTTACTAATTCTCTAATGGCTCGATGGCAACCTACTTATTTAAAAGACTGGTTTTCTCGTCCTTACCATTGACTGACTATCAATTACCGTAAATATTCAAATATACGTAGCGTAGATGCATGTTACATTGTTCCCATTTTGACTTTTAGATTCTTGTGTCATGAAATATGTTATATTGGTAATCATCTGGTTCTCTTGTTATCTGCAATTTAAAAATTGTATTGCCTTCGACTTCTCTAACAGGCATTATTTCTTGGACAGACTATGCATAACTATAGCTTCTATATACATACAATACATTCGCTCTTTGACCCAACGTGTGTATATTGTATCGCTTACTCTACATTTGTTTAAACTTTCTTTATTCTTTCATCTGTCTTCTTGCCTATTTTCTTCTTATCTAAACTCGCGTTTCGTAGCTCCCTCGAAATATTGTAATTTGTAATTCATTCCGGGTGTTGTAATTAGTGTAACAAAGAGTTGTTACGTAAACAGTCTTTGCAGAAGAAAACGTGTAAGAATCAATAACCTCCGAGCCCTCTTAATTTCGATTATATTTTTGTTTTTAATATTGTCGACTGGTAATATTATAAATGTTGTTTCTATGCAGCATGCTGTAAAACATTACATTTTAAGTGAAAAAATACAACGTTACTAGACCAAGATATCTTCTGGAAAATTTCCATCTATATCTAAAATACGCTTTTACGATGTGCATTGTGAATTATTTTGGATGCATATTAAAAGTTTACAACGAACTACGCTCCAGGTTTTGGTTGATAAAAGAAATATTGTAGAATCTTTGTTATTCGAAAGATTGGAAATTTTTGAATTCATGGAAACGCAATATATTTGTCCTCTTAGTTTCATACATTTTAGAAACATAGGAATCGCAGTTTCTTTTTGAATGGAGTTTTAATCCAAACGTTAGTTTTTATAGACATTGAAATCATTGAAATTTCGAATCTGCACAACATTATAATATAGAACATTATATTACCATTGAATTCATATAAAGTAATCTGGTTTTGAAAAAAAAAAGGAAAGAAAAAGAGCAAAAAATGCGTTATAAAAAAATTACGTACCTTATAGAATGATTTAACACGAATTCTTAACAGAAATTCAAATGAGAGGTTCTATTGCATCTTTTATTTGATTCGATCCAAATATCTCTAAATTTAAAAAATTAATTTACATACAAGTATAATTTATAAATTTAATTCCTATACATTTACAAATTTTTAATCATTATATTCCAATTTTAAAAATATTAAGTGAATAAAATTTTAATTAACTAATAAAAAATATCTAAAAGAAATTTTTAATATTTATTTTATATAAATTATAAACATTTTTTAATATTTCTATACTTATTCTATTTACAAATTTTAATTCAAACTGATCAATTTTATTAAAAATTCAAATAAATAAATTTATATTCCATAGATTCTTTAGATCGAATCAATCCTCCATTTGATTCGATCCAAATATCTCTAAATTTAAAAAATTAATTTACATACAAGTATAATTTATAAATTTAATTCCTATACATTTACAAATTTTTAATCATTATATTCCAATTTTAAAAATATTAAGTGAATAAAATTTTAATTAACTAATAAAAAATATCTAAAATAAATTTTTAATATTTATTTTATATAAATTATAAACATTTTTTAATATTTCTATACTTATTCTATTTACAAATTTTAATTCAAACTGATCAATTTTATTAAAAATTCAAATAAATAAATTTATATTCCATAGATTCTTTAGATCGAATCAATCCTCCATTTGATTCGATCCAAATATCTCTAAATTTAAAAAATTAATTTACATACAAGTATAGTTTATAAATTTAATTCCTATACATTTACAAATTTTTAATCATTATATTCCAATTTTAAAAATATTAAGTGAATAAAATTTTAATTAACTAATAAAAAATATCTAAAAGAAATTTTTAATATTTATTTTATATAAATTATAAACATTTTTTAATATTTCTATACTTATTCTATTTACAAATTTTAATTCAAACTGATCAATTTTATTAAAAATTCAAATAAATAAATTTATATTCCATAGATTCTTTAGATCGAATCAATCCTCCATTTGATTCGATCCAAATATCTCTAAATTTAAAAAATTAATTTACATACAAGTATAGTTTATAAATTTAATTCCTATACATTTACAAATTTTTAATCATTATATTCCAATTTTAAAAATATTAAGTGAATAAAATTTTAATTAACTAATAAAAAATATCTAAAAGAAATTTTTAATATTTATTTTATATAAATTATAAACATTTTTTAATATTTCTATACTTATTCTATTTACAAATTTTAATTTATATATTTATAATTTTATCAAAAATTCTTTATTTAAATTTAATTATAAATATTTATTATTAATAGAAATTTAAATTTTTTATATTATTATTATAAATATTTAATCTTTTTGTTAATAAATCATAATTAAATAATTAATTTCCATTTTTTTTTTTTTTTTTTTTTTCAAAAAAAAAAAATGGAAATTACTTTATATTAGAATTTAAATATAAAAATTTAAAAAATAAATTTAAAAAATTTAAAAAAATTGACAAAAATTTAAAAAAAATCGTAAAAATTAGCAAAAAAATTGCATTTTTTCAAGAAAAAATGCAAAAAATTCAATTATCATATGTATAAGTATTTATACATATATGTATAAATATATATGTATAAGTATGTATATGTATAAGTATATGTATAAGATTTTCGGTGAATCGATTATTGTGACGAGTCGCGATTAGATCACGAGCAAGTTGTATTTTTTATGCTGTATGCATATTTTATAAATGGTGACGCACTGGAAGATGGTGACTTTATGTTAGGAAATACGTACAAAATGTAAGGTAAATTTCCTTCAATATAGAGTTTTAATTTCAGCAAATGTATTTTTGATTATTTGTTGAATGTGAAAGATATAATTAATTGAATGTTTATTTGGTAATATTTGGATTTAAAAATATTTGTACAGACAAATTTGTTTACATAAGTGAAATACTTCTTGTGTATGTGTATTTTTATATATAAGAACATCTCTTTTTTATTTCTTCAATACAGTAGTATGTGAATTTTATATATTGATCTGATTCTTTAAGAAAAAAATTAATGAATTCATATATTGCTTTAATTTCAATTTTAATTTCTAAATAACTTTACTTTTTATAGAAAAGCACATCTATCTCAAAATCTTTTGAGGTGGATCGTTGACATTTTCTATAATATTCTAGATCTAAATTACACATATACATTTTGAAACATGTATAAAATCTTGTGTTTAAAATTCAACTAACTGTTTCTAGTAATTCAGCTAATTCTAAGTTAGAATATCAAAAATGTATATTGTTTTCCATTTACAATTCAAAGTTTACTTAGAAGAATGTATATTTAACATGAATTATAAATCTTTGTCCCAAATTTTTTCAAGAAATATGTATATGTATATCTAATATTCTTAGAACAATATTTTGTAGTCATTTGACGAAGAAATTAGTAAAATAAAATATTACCAAATGCATATATATCATAACAAACGTTTGACAAATATTTAAAATCATTTTTTTTAGAAATAAAGTTTCATGTGGATAAATTTTCTTATATTTCATCTTCTTTTTAGCATTAAATCACCATCCATCCATGTATTCTGCTATATCATTTATGAAATAATTTGTAACTCCATTTAAAATGGAAACTTAAAAGAACATGGTGAACAATTCAAACGTTGCGTAGGAGAATTTTTAAGCGTGATTCATAGATAGAAAAACTAATTCATCCTACATTTATTGTTCTGTTATACAGTAAATTATTTACGACTACCTTGTTACGTAATGTAAATACCGTATACTGCAGTAGCGTAAGTCAAAGATGAAAGTTGTGAATGTAGGAGGATCACGAGTTGATCGAAGGATATGCCAAAAAAATGAGAAAGTAATATATGTATATGTATAATTACTGATCAAACGAATTCTAATAATTTTTAAACGAATTCGATACAAACTATTATAAGAATGTTTGATTATAATAGGATTGACAATATTTTATGAAAATCATACGCATACTCGGTTGATCAATATCTGTAATGGGCACCTTGGCCTCGCCTTAAAGGAATCGAACAAACTCATAACGAAACGATATTCGAAGATGGTACCGTTAAGGAAAGGCCGACGCTATACATATCAGAATCAAAATTCATTTAGTTATGGTGCTCATTTTAAGACACTTTGCACTTATTTAAATTCATGTCGGATCTGTTTTTGCAGATTTTAAAACACCTTAATAAAATATTTGTGTTTAGTATTATTTTAACCAGTTGAACATCTTTTCTCATGCTTGTCAAGAATAAAACATATATAATTAATAGATATGTATGTATTTATTCATTGACTGACGTAAGATATTCGTAGTAAGTTTGTACATGTATTTATTTAATACTTCAGTAATCTACAAAAAATTGTAATAGTGCCATTATGGGCAAACTTGTTTAATTGTATCTATACATGCATTCTAGTTGTTTAAACATAAACACAGAATGGTGAACACTCGTGTATCTTCAGTAACTTGTTATGTACGTACATAGTTAGTTTTAGTCTTAGTTATGCACGAATTGTTTCAACTAAAAATATTTATGTATCATAATTGTTT
The DNA here is from genome assembly GCF_905332965.1 of Bombus pascuorum. Lineage (NCBI taxonomy): Eukaryota > Metazoa > Arthropoda > Insecta > Hymenoptera > Apidae > Bombus > Bombus pascuorum. Next base: position 23,134,717 of record NC_083489.1, on the reverse strand, counting down.
CACAGAAGTTCATAAAGGAAAATACAAATTGTTCAAAAAGTTAATAAGATAAATTTAATTCTTTTAATACATCATTTTTGTTTAAAAAAATAAAAAACTACTTATCATAAAGTAGTTAAATGTAGCACACACAGCGTTAAAAATATCATATTTAATTATGCAGCCATTCATCTATTAAGTGTCCAACTTCAACTCTGGCAGCTTTCAACTGAAGTGGATCATTTTTGGAAGGAGGATACATGTTGGCACAATGAGCAGTACCTATGGTCATAATAATAAATAAATTTTTTGTATTACACGAAAAATGAAAAATTTCAATTAATATGTACACACCATCAATATAAATGACAGGTATTTGCGGATTTGCTGATTTTGTAATTCCCAAAACATGCCAAGGATCAATTGATCCATGTACAAATACTACATTTGTAGTCTTTAAATCTAATCCTCCATACAGAATATTTGTTCTATTCACTGCCGAATTCAGCAAATGAATATTGTACCTGTTAGAATACGGAAATGTTATAATTTTATAGCTAATGATTTATCATAATTGAGAAATGTATTTATCGTAATTTTAAATAAACCTTGGGCCAAATATATCAATGCATTGTTGTACAAAGAAATCTACTGGGAAAGTTTCACTAAATAATTTTGGATGTGCTGTCGAAGTTTGAAAGAATCCAAATTCTGTACACGTTTGGTACGTCCATTGACGTCCTACAAGAAATATATTTTAAAATACAATAAATAAAAATTAAAACAGCAATAGTATAAGTAAAAAAATACATTACCCCCTTCTGCTTCTTCGCTAGCCATGTTATGTTCCGAAGTTTATGAATCATTTTATTATACATATAATCCAAACACTTTTTTTCTGATGCCTGTAATATTTTAGTGCTCAAAATTGCAAGTCTGTCAATAGCAATACCCAATGTTTCGTTCGTTAATATGTCGCAGGCACTATCGATAGTTAAATTAGCCATTGCGGAATTATTACGATTGTCTTTATTGTACTGTACAATACCAGCAAAGATGCTTGCTATTGTTTCATACAAATTCGAAATATCATTACGTTTGGTATGTTTGTTGATTGGATCACATAAACTATAAGTAAAAATAATTTTTTAATAATGATATATTTGATTTGTAAATGAAGAATTTTACTTTTACTTACATAAATTTTTTAGCTATTCCTTGTTGACCGATAGGATGATGTAACATTATATGAAATTGTTTGTTTGCTTCTAGTATTGCATTTACACATGCTTCAGAATATTCTTTGAGGGCATTTTCAACAACAACAAAGTATTCTATGAAGTATAATTATTAATATAAAACACTTCTGTTTTAAATAAAATATTTTTTATATTTAAGTGTATCTTATATTTACCCTGAAAATCAATTTCTGCTAATAAAGGACCACTAGCAGAAACAGCCCCGTGTACTAAATGAGGATATTTATTACGCAACCAAGCAGCTAATGATCCAGCATATGATCCTCCAAATGCAATCCATTTAGTACCAGCTGGTAACTTGTAATTAATATTGATGAATTCTATAAAGTAAGCCAAATCTGCAAGTGCCTGTTGCGATGAAAGATACATTAAATTTTTTACGCCAAGATCCCTGCAGATAACAAAAACGTAACATTATAACTTAAAATGTACCAATTATATATTTTATAAACAATGTTACATACGAAATAGGATGACTTTGTCCATAAAAGCGGTGTTCCACTTGAAAACATAGCTCTCCAAATTGCTTAGCATATTCGATCCATTGACCTTCTGCCATCCATTTAGCATTTGCTGCAGCTTCACCACTTATCATCAAAAATACTGGACCACCTTTCTTATAGTGCTCTCCATTTACGAAATATCTCTGAAAAAATAATAAAAAGATTTATATTATAAAATAAAAATTAAGAAATATTTAATATATTCTTATTACCTGTTGCCAAACACGCGCATCAGTTGGATCAAAGTGATCTAGAAACTGTGTAAACCATTCAGCACTTGGAAGTTCATGATCTTCAGATAAAATTGGAGCACCTAGATTACCATATTTGCTTCGACCCCTCATAAAAGTCTCCCATGATATACTATTATTTATAAAATTAACGAAGAATAATAATAGTAGTAAACGATTCATAGTATCTTAGGTTTGGATAAACTATAAAATATGCATTCTGAAAAAATAAAAACTAAATTTATTATTTATATTACACATAAAAAATTAATATATTACGAATATTATTTTATCAATTTTATTCTCTAATAAATTAAAACATAACGATAACATAGTTAATACTACCTTTTCAAAATACAAGTTGTCTTACATTTATTATTTACAGAAATGATATTTTTAAAATTAGTTCTTATAATATAGGCACTAATATTATTCTTGTACAAATTTACACGTGTTTTTTATATATGAGTACTACAACTTATTAACTTGAAACCATGCTTGGAACAAAATTCCAATCTTTCCAACATGATAAAACTAAAAGAATATAAATATAAAAAGCAGAGGAATGTACTTACAAATTTTATAGTAATGATAAGTTGTTCTTTCCTGTTTAGAGCTTCTTTTTCTTTATAGTACTTATTGAATAATCTACTTAGTTCGTTTTAATATATACAATATTTAGAGAAAACATTATAATTTGTAACGTTGATGTAATGAACAATTTTGCTGCTTTGCAAAGGCACTATATGTGTATTGTTAACTTGTTGACTTGTAGCAGCTTGTAGTACGTGCAGTCTAATATATATATATATATATATATATTATATGTATAGCTGATATAGTATGTGCATTTTTTGTATAGCGCCCCTATAAAACGGTTTATTACAATAAATATATATATATATGTATATCATATACACGAGTATAAGTTAGCAAATAAAAGCGCATAAATCATTTTACGAAAATAGTTCGTGAAAAAAAGACAGATACAAAAGTTCCAGATAACATTACCAAAAATGGCTCTAAATATATGAAAACGTTTTAGATTTTAAATAAATGATACATGTAGTTAAAATATTATCAATGTAAACTGTGTAGTGTTAATTGTTAACGTAACTCGTAAGTACACTTATTTGTCTTGTATTACTTTTTGTTGTACTGGATATTAATTAGATTAAATATGTTATAATGAATAAAATCCAATTTTTTTTTTCATTTGAAAAGAGTTACATTAAGAATCTTCTTCTATTATTGATTATACATACACATAATTACTTCTTAAAAGATAATTATCATACAATCTACAAAAACTATATTTTTAATGTTTTATACATTTTTCTACGCATTATACTATTTATCTTATGATATTATAATATTTTGTTTTTTATATATTTAATAGTTCCGTTTATATATATTTAAGTATATATTTGTGCATGTTGCAATCTTTTACAAAGTAGAAGATTGAATTCACATATATATTTAATAAAATTTTATTATTGTTATAACATTTAAAAATGCTTGACAAGATCGAAAAAATGTTTTATTTATATTAAAAATTAAATTCAAAGTAAATGTTAATTGAGAGAATATTCTGAGGGTAATAATATAATAAAAGATTGTCTCAATATCTGATAAAAAATACAAAAATCCACATAGCCAACTTCAAATAAAAATGTTCGTAATTATTTGTGTGCTATAGTTCTACTTTCTTATATATAATCAACTATTTGATGGATATAATTCGGTTAAAAAAAATAAAAATAAAACGTTTGTACAAAAACAATATACAGTAGCGGACAAAAGTTTAAGACGATGATTTGTAAACCGGATTACAAACATCTTATACGCATATTGTTCTTCTATTCGGTTTGTCTCTTTGGAATAACGTAGCTGTATGTTTGACCTTCGTAACCTCAGACAGTCAGTTGTTAAATACAAACAATGTAGGAGTTACAACAGTTAGTTACCGCCTAGCACTTGGAAACAGTGGACATTAGTTTAAGACGATCTGTGTAAAACGTGAGTACGAGTACAGTTTTTGAACATTTTGATTCTGGAATGTCAAAATCATTGTTTAGTGTACCTTTTATTGCTTAAAATTCATTTAGGTAGGAACAGACTATGGGTAAATCAAAGAATTTACTTGAAAACGAAAGGGAACAAATCGTAAGGCTGCGAAAGCAAAGTAAAACCTTCACCGAAATAGCAAATATAGTGAACAGGTCAGAAACAGCTTGTAAACAAGCTTGGTATAAATGTTTAAAGACAGGCATGTATTGCGATCAACCGAAAAACGGAAGACCACGGAAAACAACACCGAAAATGGATCGCCGGATTCATCGATTGAGCGAAAAGGATCGTTTTCGTAGTGCAAATAATATTGCTGCGGAGATAAACTATGAAAACGATACACAAATTAGTGCTAGAACTGTTAGGAGAAGATTAGAAGACTTTAACTTAAGAGGACGAAAACCCCAAAAGAAACCACTGCTGAGTTCTAGGAATCGAAAAAGACGACTTGCATTTGCTAAAGCTCATAAGCATTGGACAAGTGAAGATTGGCAAAAGGTATTGTTTTCTGACGAATCGAAATTCAATCGCGTCTGTTCTGACGGGATACGGTACGTTAGACGTCGAATTGGCGAAAGTTTGAAAACACAGTGCGTTTTAAAAACTCTTAAACATGGTGGTGGCAACGTTATGGTGTGGGCGTGTTTTTCTCGAAGCGGCCCTGGTCCGATATGTCGTATCAATGGAATTATGGACCGTTTTCAATACAAGGACATACTCAAGAACACAATGTTACCTTTTGCACGCAACAATATGAGTGATGATTTTATTTTTCAAAATGATAATGATCCGAAGCACACGGCTCGGGTTGTGAAACAGTTTTTTCAAGAAGAAAATATCACCGTGCTGCCGTGGCCGTCGCAATCACCAGACATTAACCCAATCGAGAATTTGTGAAGCATCATAAAAAAGACAGTACAAGGTTATAAACCGAAAAATTTAAATGAACTTTACTCTACGATTGAAACAGCCTGGAATAATATTACGGTAGATTAATATAAAAAATTAATAGATTCTATGCCAAGAAGATGTACCGAAGGGATAAGAAATAACGGATATTGAACAAAATATTGAATTTAAACAAAAATTGTGTATATTTTTTAACCAAAAATTAATATTTTTTGTATAGTCTTAAACTTTTGACCGACGAAATATTATACAGATTTCGTTCCTTTTTTATAACTTAGCTATTGAGCAAAATATCAAAATGAAATTTTTTTTCTAAGTGTACAAACAAATGTACAATTAGTTAATACCAAAAGTAGAACACCGTATTTATATTTTTTATGGAAAGTAAATCAATTATTTATTTCTTCCATTTCGTCTTAAACTTTTGTCCGCTACTGTACATATATATATATATATATATATGAGGATATATTTTTTACATTCAATATGCATGTATACATATGTACGTAAACATATAAACAAAATCTTTTTTTGTAAAGTAAGAATCGAAATATGAATGCTTAACATTATAAACTGCATATAACTATTATAGATTATATACATATCACATATAAGCATTTTATCTAACTGAAATAAATCTTCGAGCGATGACATTATCAAAGGTATTTAATCGGAAAATTCTCGTCAATCCTTACTAAACAGATGGACACTAGAAGCTATCTATATTTGCGAAAAACGTTCTAAATTAAGTAATAAAAAGACTTGTAGCCGTCTAATGAATATCGCCTGTACGTATGAAGAAACAATGCTGCTATGTGTCGTGTAAAGCTTGACAGTTAAACATAAGAAGTAAGAATAAAGACATCCATATATATGCGTCAGGAAGATGATACAGTTACACTGTACATGCGAATGTGTGTGTTTTCAAGCGTCAGGGCATGTCCAGGCCTGAGTTGAGGCAAAGGACGATTGGCAGTCGTTTAGAAGCATCTGGAAGAGTCGGTTGACAAGAAGGGTGCGTGCGAGTGGATTTACGAGGTCTTCGGAGTATAATATATGTGTATAACTGTTGTGTGTGAAATAAAGTGAATTATTTGAATTTCCGAATCCCTCCTATATCTTTACAATATGTAAGTAATAATAATTTATCATGAAGTAAACGAATTCAGAAAATATTGATTTAGTACTGCCGACAAAGGTTTTAAGTGCATTATATGTGTATGTGACCTCTTTCGTGGTTTAATTCCTTAAAGACGAGCGTGAAACGAAACATTTGATTAAATTGTTCATCTTTTCATTTTCTACTTTGCAATTATATTATCATAATATTTCACTTTGCTCATTTTATTATATTGTTATTTTTTTGGTATACGCTGTTCGTAATAATAAATTAATACATCGAGTAAATGTTGTTTATGAAGATATATAGACTATAGAAATAAAAAAGTTTCTTCAATTATAATGTATGATTTTCACACTTTGTACTTCACTTATATATCTCATTCTTTTATGTATGCTTTATTATATACATAATTATTTTATGGAAATTTTTAATATTATACATTTATATCGCTTTAGCAATAATTTAAACGAATTTGTTTATTGCAGATTATTGCATTAATTGAAGCAAGATGAAGTTTGCAGAACATTTGTCTGCTCACATTACGCCTGAATGGCGTAAGCAATACATAAGCTACGAGGTAAAATAAAATAGCCTTGGAAATTAAAATATTTATATTTTAATTGTCTTTGTTAAAAATTTATTTCTATGCTAATGGATATATACAGGGTGTTTCAGAATAAATAGGAAATATTTTAGGAGTAGCTTCTGCATATATAAACAATAGAAAGACTTTATATAAATATATCTTACTTGAGTTTGTTTTCGAGTTATAGTGGATTTAATTTTTATTCTTTTATTTTGTATACTACAGTATATACTGCTTTTCATAAAAGGTATTTGAGATGGTATTTTTATATTCCAATGCAAGCTTGCAGATATCTTACCAATGACTGTCTTACTATGTTTAAATATCCAGATGTAGTCTGTATTTGCTGGAAACTTGAGAAACACAATACTTGTCTACGGAAAGAAATATGAATTGCAAAAGAAAAACCGTTATAATTTGAAAAGAAAGTCAAATAGGACATATCCTCATATGAACTTTTTATGGTTTAGGTATACAGAAGCCACTCCCAAAATATTTCCTACTTATTCTGAGACACTCTGTACAATGAAAGATCAGAACACTATTAATTAAAATGACCTCTTTGGGTTAATAGGAAATGAAGGCAATGCTCTATACTGCTGTAGAAGAAGCACCGTCAGCTGAAAGTGTTGTTCGTGATATTTCGATCGCACCGATAGAAAGTTTTGATCAAACGCAAATTTTTCGTATGATGGGTGAAGAAGAAAATGGTGTACTCAATAGAGGTAAACGTAAAGTTGGTGGTAAATGACAAGCTACTAGTAAAGAAGACAAACAGGCATTGCTGAAAGAAGAAACAGTTGATATAGATATATCAAATGCCAGTTAAAAATAGTTCAATTGTTTTATTATCAGAACCTACGCAAAGCAATATTATTCCAAATTTAATGTAATTTTTATACAGGCAATAGTTTGCCAGAAAGAGTGCAGGTCGTACTTTATGAACAATTAATATTTCCTTTGTTCAAAATTGAAGATTGTGAGGCTGAACTGAACAAGTGCCTTGTATATATCCTGTTTATTAAACTATGAATTTAATAACTTAGTGTAAAGATATAGAAGGGATTCGGAAATTCAAATAGTTCACTTTATTCAACACACAACAGTTATACACATATGTTATACTCTAAAGACCTCGTAAACCTACTCGCACGCTCGCTTGTTGTCAACCGACTCTTCCAGATGCTTCTTAACGACTGCTTGTCGGATTTACATGATTTGTCGAATTACTTAATAGAACCTTTAAACCTTATTACTTTATTTACATTCCTCTTAGTTTACATTCATCCATGACCTAAACCTTTCAAATTTCTTTCTACACAGTGCCTTCGTAAAAATATCCGCAGTATTTTTGCCTGTACTTACTTCAATTATATTTATCTTGTTTTGTTGTTGACGAGTGTGCTGTATTTCGCATCCTTTATTTGTTGATAATATATACGTTCCAAGCAATGCGGTTGAATACCCGGCATCTCGCTGTATTCTGTAAAAAGACAATAGTTCGTAGTCATTTATCAATTTATCATTTATCAATTTGTCATTTATCAATTTTGATGTAGCTTACTCTATCGGAGCCTCTTCCATTTCAATGTCTCCTTCTTCCTCCTCACCAGTCGTGATAACATGAATGGGGGCCTGGTGGTCCACCCCCATAGCGAGTAGAGTTGTAGTTCTCGTGTGCAGATAGTGACTCTATGAACTTTGTGAATTCGTTGTTGTTGTGCTCTTTTATTTCGTTTTTTATTTCCTTTGCGAGTTTGTTTAGGTGTTTTTTGTTTTCTTTTGTTCTATGTTTTTGCCATTTTGCTTTCGCTTTTCTTTTATCTCTAATTTTTTCGAGGATGTCTGATGGGATTTGTTTTGTTTGTCTAGTGGTAGTTGCTGGTTTTGTGGTTGCCCGTGCTGCCTCTTGTATAGTTTTTGTAAGTGTTGTTACAGCTTGTTCGATGTGTTGGGGCGTTTTCAGTGGGATGTTGCAGTTGATTTTGCTTTCAATTATTTCTTTGAAGGTTTGCCAATTAGTGGATTTGTTGCATAGCGTCTCTGAGTTGTTGTAGAGTATTGGCTTGTTTCTGTATGTTATTATTATGGGTGTATGGTCGGAGCTAAGCTCGAGGCTGGATGCTATATTTATTTTATTTCCGTTTAATCCCTTTGTGACTGCAAAGTCGAGTAGGTCAGGGATTTTGCCCAGGTCTGTCGGCCAGTATGTCGGTCTTCCTGTGGATAATATATTGAGATTGTTTTTCCTGATGTGTTTTTCCAGGGTTCTGCCTCGAGGTGTAGTGATTCTTGATCCCCATGTTGTGTACTTTGAGTTGTAGTCACCTGCTGCGATAAACTTGTCGCCTAGTTGTTGGAAGTATTCTTCCCACATTTGTGCTGTAATTTTGTGTCGCGGTGGTGCATATACTGCTGACAGCTGTAGACGGTTGCTGCTAGTTTGTACGGTAACGGTAGTTGCTTGTATGTGTTCTTTACTAACTTGGCTGTGTAGGTGGTGTTTAATGTCGTTTCTTATTATCACTGCGGTCCCTCCGTGTGCTTTTCCTGAGGGGTGCTTGGTATCGTATATGGTATAGTGCGGTATTTTTGTGTAGCTTTTTATTGTGAAATGCGTTTCTGATACGAGTAGTATGTCTATGTTGTTGTGGTATAGGAATGCTTTGGTTTCAATGGCCCTTTGTTGTAGGCCGTTAGAGTTCCAGGCAGCTATTTTTAGTATGTCCGTTTTTACTTTTTGCTTAGCATGGTTGTTATCAGTTGTATCATAGCTGTGGTTTGTAATGATTGCTGTTTGAATGCTTCGTTTAGTTCGCTTATCGTTCTTGTTAACATGTCGGTGCTTTTGATGGATTGTTTTAATAGTTCTTTTATTTCTGTAGCGTCGTTGGTGTTATTGTTGTGGTTTTGGTTGGCTACGGGTGTTACTTCCTTGGTTGCTTGCGCGTAGCTTCGACTGCCAGTGGTGTTGGTATTGTTGTGGTTGTTGTTCATTACGTGCTGTACTTTTATTGGTGTCTCAGCTTCTGCCCTGTCTTGTTGTGTGTGGTGGTAGTTATATGTCCTGCTTCTAAGCGGCGGAAACAATTTACGTTGGAGTATTTTTCTGGCTGGGCAGCCTTTGTAGCTGGCTGGGTGGTTTCCGTTGCAGTTGTAGCACTTTACCTCGTTTATTTTTCCCGTATATGGGCAGTAAGTTGTCAGGTGCTTTTCTGCGCATTTGACGCACACCGGGTTTCTGTTGCAGTAATTTTTTGTGTGCCCATATTGTTGGCACCGCATGCATTGAGGTATGTCTTTTTTTTGTCTGGGTGGTTCAACTGTGATTATTGTGTTTAAGATTTGTTTAATGTCATAGATTTCCTTGTTGTTTTTGTTCGGTTCTAGTTCTATTAGGAACAGCGGTAGTGGTTGTTTGGTATCAAATCTTGTTATGTTATTTATTACCCTTACCTGGTGTCCGATTTTGGCTAGTTCGTCACATATGTTGCTTGTGTTTGTTTTTGGGTGTAGTCCTCTGATAACTGCTTTATAGCTTTTGTCAGTTTTGAGTTGGTAGGTATGGTACCCGGCGTTTTTTTCTTTTAGCACTTTTACCACTTTTCTGTAGGTTTCTGGGGCGTTGGTTAGCACTTTTACCTGGTCCAGTTTTAATTGTTTTATTGAGTAGTTTTCTTTGCCTGCCGTATTGTTTAGCAGTTCGAGGAGGGGGTCTATTACTTGCGCATCGATGTATATTGATGGTGGTTTGGCGTTGTGTTTTGGTTTTTCCGTTGTTTCTGGTTCCTTCTCTTGTGGTAGTATGCTGAAGGGGTTTTGTAGTGGGATTTCTTGGAGCCACTGCTTACTTTCTGTTTCTGCAGCTCTCCTAGTATTTGCGTTTGTTGTAATTTTTCTTCTTTTGCTGGGTTAGATCGGGTAAGATCTAAAAATAATTTCTGTAAGTCCCACGTGTTGTTAATGGTGATAAATAAATATATACTAGATAACTGTAGACTACAGTTATTCCAACACAATCACCCCTATTATCGTAACTGAAATCAGGGGATCGCCCTGCTCGCGGTGTCGATTCGTACATCGTAACGGGAATTTACGACTCCTGTTGACGCGTCTCAAAGCGAACGCGTCTCCCCGCGACTGGACGAAAATACAATTTCCTTAAGTTAACTTATGCTGTTTATGATATTGCAAAGAAATAAATCATAATATATTCATTAATTAAACAAAGAAATGCTATTACTTGTAAGAACCTATAGTGACAGGCAAGAAATATCACAATTATAGTTTATATTTGGAATTTATTTCACAACAAATACACAGAGCTACATGATAAACAACAGAAAAAATATATAAATTTACTAACTTTTAAATCTTACTTATTAAATATAATCATATCTATACATCGAGTAACACGACATGTATCTATATATCTATTCTATGTATCTATGTGTAACAACAACAATTGTCTAACAAATTTTCAAAGCGTTGATAAATGAAATGATAAAAACTTTCTACTTTTAATACTAGATCAACCAAATTTAGATACGTTAATGAAAGAAGAATTTTGAAAATCAATTAAGGGATATGATACATAACAATAGATACAATAGAGAACAATTGCAACACGATAAAAATTGATACAGCGTTTAACAATGTTTAACAATGTTTAACAATGGGTTAGTTTTCGGGCTCCTGCCACCGGGCACTTGACCCACGCAGTCCCGAAACCGCTTCTGGTTGTGCCGATCTCCCCGACCTGCACCTCCGCGTTTCCGCATCCAGCTGCCGATGCCAGCGCTCGCCGCAATTCTTCCTTCCTCATCGAAATGTCAATTCCTGCCAGCCTCAGCTCCGCCGTCTTTATTGGAGCTGCTATTTTCACCACTGTTGGGTCCAACACCTCGTTGAGTTTTGCCGCTAGACGCGACGCCTTCCCTCTGTCTTTATCGCCGGGGACTCTGATTACTATTGCCCCGGTCATTGCTTTCCGCATTTCTACGGCCTCTACGCCGATCTCCTTCAACGGGATCTTCTCCCTCGCCGTTGCGAGCACGTCGGCGTACGACATGTTCGCTCCCTCCCTTATCGTTATAGTCACCGCCGACGTTCGCGGTGTGCGGGGTAGCTTAGTCGTCCTTTGTGTTTTGGCCGCTTCCTTCCTGGTAGCGGTCGTGGTGTTGGTGCTCTGTTTCGGTGCACCTGTGTTCCTGACCTGCGTAGCCGAGGTCGCCCCTTTCTTTGTTTCATCGCCGGCAGAGGCGGGCGTTTTCTTCTCCTTCCTTTTCTTCCGCGACTCCACCACCTTCCATTCATCGTTCCCCTGTTCTTTCGGGGGTGCCGACTTCTGGATGGTCTTGGGGGTGGCAGAGTGGTCTGCCTTTCTTCTGGGTTCTGGGGTGCGCGGTCGTCCGCCCCCATTTCTTTCCTCGATGGCCTCTCGTATTCTTGGGCCGAGTTCCTTGAGCTTCTTCTCGAGTGCGTCTATGCGCGCGCTCTCGCTCTTGCTTTCCCGCGAGGTGGGGTCCGGCGCGGGCCTTCGTGCTAGTTCTTGACGAAGGGCCGCATTTTCCTCCTCCAGAGCTAGCAGTCTCTCTTCCACTGTCCTCATGGTCGCGGTGCCGCCATTTGGTGCTGGACCAGTCTCCTTCATTCCCCGGTCCTTCCATGCGATGGCGATATATGCCGCTGCATCCCTGAGGACTTTTACGTACGTCCCCTTGAGGTTAGACGACGTGTTTGCCACCCTCATTATTTCCGCTATCCGCCGAGTAACCTCGGCGCTAACGTCCGCCGCTGAACTTGTTCTAACCTCCAATGTTAGTTCAAAGGCGGTTGAATACCCGGCATCTCGCTGTGCTGGACCACGTCATGCATCTCGATTTCGTCATTGTTTACTACGTCGTCGATTATCTCCATTTGGAAACAGCTGTGCACCCTCCGATGCAAAGTTACATAAAAGTGGCAGCTAAACAGTACCAGGATGAAGTCTGCCAATACCTCACTGATGCTAAGGATTAACACGAACCAACTATAGCTTCCAGAGTCTGTATTCTGTAAAAAGACAATGGTTCGTAGTCATTTATCAATTTATCATTTATCAATTTGTCATTTATCAATTTTGATAAATAACAAGAGATGTAAAAGACATGTAAACTGCGTAAAATTCTCGGAAGAATTAGAAAGAAGATATTAGTGTTAGAGAACAAAGATATATCACGATTATTCTTAAATAGATTGAAAAAGGAGAAAAAGAAGATTCATTGGACAATCATAAACAAAAACAAAAAATTATAACATACTAGAAGTATATTATAAATGATGGTCTTTGCAATTTGTAATGGCATACGGTACTTTCATTTTATTAATGATTGATGTTACTTTAATTACGAGGTCATTAGCGACAATTACATTTGATTATTTACATTAATCTGGGTTATTAATCACCTTAGACTTTCTATAAATTTTGGCATTTTATGAACCTTTTTCGACTTTAAATATGGTAATTATCTTCAACAAGGAATTTTAGTGCATATTATATTGTAAAATATATATTTACGATTTATAGATATATAATCTTTATTATCACTAGAATATAAAATATGGAATAATTTATTGTAATAATTAATATAGAATAATTTTTATTATATGGTATAATAAAATTATATATTTATTACTCAATATGTTTACGTTTATTATATATTTTTCAACAGATAAATAATAAATAGTTTTATTACACGTACGATTACATTTGTTTATGGAATATGTAATTTAACTAATGTATTAGTATTTAAAAACACATTAGTATAAATGTCTATCTTCATAAAAGATATAACTTGGAAAACACGAGGCTGGCACCCCGCTGGGGGTGGCCACCCACATGCTATATTTATTTTATTTTATTGTGCTATCGTCTATGGAGATGACATATTAAAATTTATAGATTTATTTTATATAGATTATTAAATAATGAAGAATTTAACTGAAGGAAAAGAAAACAAAAGTAACGTAGAAAAATAGTAATTAACATTTGAGTAGTGCAACATAGTGTTCAGCAGAGAAAAAGAAATAGGAAAGGACAGTACCGGTGAAAGTACAGACAATACGTACGTTTGTGTAAATGTGAACGACGATCACACATAAAGATGTTAGCGAAAGGACAAAGCTAACGAGGTCGAATACCAGGAAAGCAATGGTAAATCCGGAAAATTTGTTGCGCGACGTCCACAACGCATCAAAAATACCAGCAAGTCCTGTGAAACTGGCAACTACGCCTACGCACATCTGCAAACCTTGGCCGAGAGACTTGAAGGGCGACAGTAGAACGACGAATACCAAGGTAATCAAACCTGAGAAACATTAAAATCGATTTATATTATAATGTGTTTTAGCATGATAACAATTAAAATATGATTCAATTAAGTTTTAATATATAAAAGTAAATCGTATATAGAGTTATATAAGTATAATAAGATTACAATCACATAAGTTTAAAATACCAATTAAAAAGCACGAAGTATATGAGATACTCTGATTTGAAAATTTTCTTTAATTTTTTAAATGTGTAAAATGTTAAAAAATATCATTTAATTGCCATACATATATATCCTAGATTTGTTTCAAATTTTACAAATATAATCATGATAAGCGAGTTTGCCATTTATAGCCAATACTAATTAAAAATCCAAAATGTTTCGTATAGCACATATAATTACAGTAACACACATATATTCTTAAACGTGTCTATAGGTGTGCGAATATTTTTTTGAGCCTGTGTACTTCAACCTGATCATATATGAAATATGAAATAGTTTTTCAAATGATTATCCATAAATGTGTCAAAAATAGACTTACCAATAAAGCTTTCGAGCATGAATGAAAGGAGGTAGCGCCTATTAGCAGACCACCACTGGGATCTTGGTTGTTGTTGTTCCATCGAACTATTATGTTCACAACAGGTGTCCACAAGTTTCGAATGCTTTCTGCACAAAGGATTGGGATTATATATAATATATGTGTGGCAGTTTTTTTTTTTTTTTTTTTTTTTTTTTTAGTATAACATTAGATTGATATAAATTATTTTTGCAACGATTTCCGTCAGTAATTTTTATATTTCATATAATAACAGCTAAACTAAACCTTCTTATAGTAGTTCACTTAAACAAGAATTTGTCAATTATTAACAACAACTTCATTAACTTCTCAAACCTGTCAATTTCTAGTTTCACAATTCACTAAAAAAATAAATATGATATTTATAACCGAAAAAACTTCGTGCCTGTTGAAATTAACATTTCACAGGACGACGATTATCTGATTTAACAAAATCTTTCTACCGATAAACCTTTTTTTCAATATAATTCACTAGATTATAATAAGCCAACATCTTTTTCTTTCTTATTCAACAGTGTACATAGTTGTTAAAATCAAAATTATAAAAGAAAATCTCTTATCGTTAAACAACCTACAAGTTAGAAACAAAATTCGACGTGATTTAATTTTTTGGCTTAAAACGTTCCCAACGATCAGAAATCTCTTCTACTTAAAAAATTTTCTCTTTCAAAACGAGCGACCATTCTACTTGATTTTCTCTGTCAGAACGATCATCCGCCAATCAAATATCATTCGTCGGCAAATTAACTATCGCACGATTCCGTCATCTTCGAACTCAGCCTCGAATAAAATCGCCCGATCTTCACAAACGAATCATTTCTTCGTCAGAAAAATCTCTCACTATCTGAACGACTCGTCGAACGATTCATCAAAAGGTGGCAGCGTCATAAACATTGAAACTGTCGCGGCGCTTGGAAGTTTCGGATTGTCAACTGATAGAAAAAAATCTTTCTTTTTCGAATGTTGGAAAATTGGAAAATTGAATTTTAGCAACGAAATATCGCATTTTAAAACATCGCGCGCTTGTAGGTTGCAGATAAAGTTGCGAAAGGCTCGTGAATATACGTACCAGATAGATGTAGCTGTTCGAAGTTGCTGGTTGATAGGGCCGCAAGGAATCGTAACACGCCTCACTGGTCGAAAGTCACGCATATAATTGCATATAAATGCAAATAAATGCGTATAGATGCGTATAGATGTTGCGGATGCGCCTGGTCCAGATCGCAGTCAGATGCTGAGACCGTGAAGCCAAGGGATGCTTGTGCAAAGTGAGAGCTCGACTGGTGGTGATGATGTTCTTCTATGACCGCCTTCTTCAACACCCAATCGCTGACTGAAGTCGGAGCGTTGTTGGCTCGAAGAGGACAACTCGCAACTGCTGTCTTCTCGCTCGGGATAGCTCGTGACTACAACACTCCACGCACCTTTCTGCGCCCTTTTATACTTTTCCATCAAGGTATAACCCCTGGTGATTGCCCCCCACTATTCCGACCGCCTCTCCGTACAATAGCCGTCGTTCTTTCCACCATGGAACACCCCTAAAATTGCTCAACGACCGATCAGAAATCCTTGCGCGATACGTGGTTCGCTGGCAGCGTGCGCGCGTGTCGAGGGCGGAAACTAAAGGTTTGCGCCTGCTTGCTTTCCATTTTAATTACGCTTGCAAATTAGGCTAAGCATGTCTGTGAGTTCTTTATGTAACTTAAAAACGGAACGCCCTACGCATAACATATATAAATATGTAAAATATTTTTCGTAGAGTACTTGAGATATTTAAACGAAATAAAACGAATAAATTTCGTTTCATTTTTTTAATCGAGTACACAAAGATAGGAAATTGCACAAAAATCCGTTTATCCTAATTATTATATATCAAAGCGTGTAGTTTGAGATTAAACGGACATTATTCGGCTCGTTCGATGCGAAACTGATTGATTTGATTCTGTGCTGAAAATTCGCGGCAATTCCTTGGTTTTTAGCGATCTATAAGTAAAAATAGAGAAATTGCTTTTTTTTTAGTTTCTTTTTTAAAGTTTCTTAAAAGTTGCTTGCTCAGGTCAGAGGAGAACGCGTACAAATAATATTATAAATTCTACAATTTGAGGAAATTCTATAATGCGATAAAAATATTTGTACGTTCTAAAATATTAAACTTGCTGCGCTCTTTGAATTTTTGCATCTTTTGTTTAAATGCATAAAAACTTCAACGCACTCAATTTAATTAATCTGATATTAAACATATGATATTCAACAATGATTCTTCTATTTTATCTTCAGTCTTACAAACTGATAATGATTAAATGATAGGAAAATGCGACAGAATTGCTAATGATTTAAAAAAGTAGTAGGTAAAACAGATAAAACACGTTATTATACATATTTATAAAGAATTGGAAATCTATAATAAGATCTTCCAAACACAGTCGTTTTAATCAAATTTTGTATTTATCTTAGTTGTACAAAAAATTATATCCCGTCTTCATCGAAGCTATTGCGATTATCGTATTTAAAGATTTCAATATTTTCAATTTTCAATCTTTAATTTATGTTTTAGATCGACCAACTTTGTCGAAAACTTTATCGAGTTATGTAGAAATCTGAACTGCTACGAGAAAAGTAAACTAGAATTCAATGTTGATCTATAGTTATAGCTAAGAAACTTCGTTTTTATTGGTACTGATTTTAACATTTACTTTCGCTAAAGGTGACTATAGTCTTTCATTATACAACGCTAGCTGAATGCGAAGGGTGTAACTCATAGTAAGGAAAAGATTAAGGTCTTAACTCTATGTTCTGATGTATTATGGTTCTAGATGCTAGATGCAGTTGTTCAATGCCATGCATTATTTGTCATCGTGTTCTTTCGAATTAATATATATTATTTTTCTGAAAGCTTTTTCGTTCACGGATTTTTCTAAATTTTCTAAATTCTATATACGTTTCTATATTATTATAAATTTTACGAATCTAACAATCCATATTTATTCAATTGCTTTTAATTAATATGGAGAATCAGTTTCCTTAATAAACTGTATTGTCTGTACAATTTATTTTTGGAATTTAAGTCCGATGACCGATAAATTTTTTCAATTTTTAAATAAGTATTTCATATATTCTTGCATACGATTTGTATTTTCCATGTTTTTCTAAACGAAATTTCCCATAAATGCATAAACATCCATAATCTAGTAATTAATAAATGATATCCTTTAGTATATTAATAATTATATTAATTATCAATTTCCTAATTAAAATTAACTGACTAATCAAAATATAATTAACCTGGCTGAATACCCTGAGCTAATTTTGATTGTTTATTTATTATTTAGGTTAAGGGAATAAAATAAAAAACTAAAAGTATAAAATAAAAATAGAAACGTTAATAAAATAAGATAAGAAATGGTGGTTTAGACGATGTGATATGCATGAGAGATACATTTTCTCATGAAAGAATATAGATGTAATATATTGTCAAATAAAATTATTATTACCTATATAAATTAATCGAAACTTGCTTCTCAATCTTTTCTTGTATAAATGTATGTATAAACATTTATTTATTTAGGAGAATCCTTTTTGCTGAGGATCAAGTATCAAATTCAAATAAATAATGATAGTAATAAGTAATGAAAACGGAATTTCAAATATCAAAATAAACAAATTGATCGCAGTACCACTAACAGCACAATTTCTTGAAATTTTATAAAATTGTACAATTTGAGCGAAAGGGGAAATAGCGACGGAAAAAATACTATGCAAATCCTTCAAATTTCCTTTCGTAATCACAATGTTGCGAAACGGAATTGAATGATATAAATATTAAAACAATTTTATATACCGCTCGATATTAACAATAAGTTTATTCCTTTGATAATCGAAAGTTTCTGAACTTTTTTCTAAGCTTTTTCTTAAATGTGATAACTTTTTACCTCTGATTTTGCCTTTATCTCTATCTGCAAGTATGAAACCGAAATTGGCCAATAGATGGCCCTAGCTGTTCGTCTCACGAACATTTTCCGCTTACACCAATTCAAGTTTCATAGAACAGCATAGTTCGTAATAGCGTTGAATATGTCGAATTTTATGCCTGGAAACTACGATTTGCGAACAGCATTGATTTTCTGTTCACATTTGAAGGAAACTGCTGCAAAATCGCATCGAATGCTTGTCGAAGCTTACCGGTCAGCTAAATTATCTTGGTAAATCACATTGCTGTGAGTGCTTTAAAAAATTCAAAAGTGACAATTTTGACGCTAGGAACGAATGACGTGGAAGATCACGGAAAAAGTTTTAAAGCAGCGAATTTCAAGCATCGTCGGACGAGGATAACGCTCAAACGCGACAACGACTCGCTGATCGATTGAACGTGACACGAGAAGCATACGTTTGAAAGCCAGCAGGAAAACGGAAGAACCACTTGCGAAATGCTGCTCGCTGGATACAGAAGAAAATCGTTTCTCCACCGAATTGTGACTGGCGATGAAAAGTCGATATATTTTGAGAATCCTAAGCGTGAAAGATGACGAGCAGCTGCAGAACACCAGAACCATCAACATCGACTACAAGACCAAATTCGTTTGGTGGGATAAGAAGGGTGTGATATATTACTAGCTTCTAAAACCTGACGAAACCGTTAATACCGAGCGCTGCCAGCAACAAACGATCGATTTGAATCAAGCTTTGCGCGAAAAACGAGCAGAATATGAAAAAAGGCAACACAATACTTCGAATAAAATATTTTTAATCATTTTCATACAATAAACGTGTATTTTCTATATAAAAATTCCGGTTTCATGTTTGCATACCTGGTAGAATACATTTTTTAAACTTTAAATGTGCGTTTTTAAACTGCGATATATGAAATCTTTTCAATTGAGAATCAGTTTTCTAAAACTGTTTTATTCAGACCGTTTTCTATCTTTTTAAACTGTTTCTATCCAATTATTTAAATTCCTATCTAATCGTCTAATTATTTACGATACCTAATTCTTTCACAAGACTTCTTTGACCAATGCAATTGTTTTTACCTTTCTTTTGTGGTTGAATAAGAAAGTTTTTAAAGCATAACTGATAATAGATACGACCTGTGCTTTCCAATTCAGATTAAAGTTGTTAATAGTATTAATTTTCTTATAAAGAAAATTTTTCTATCTTTAAATTTCTTATATAAATGAATATAAGCGTCTACAGTGTAGTTATCAAATTCCCATTGTTTAGCACACAATTTGTAATTTTGTTCTGATTGCCCTAAAGCAGTATCCATCCATAAGCACGTATTGATTTCTAGGGCTTGCCCTTCGTGCGCATGTGATATTTCAGGCAAATACACGTGCTTATCTTCATGATCGCGTTATTAGTGAGCAGTCGTATTATAATTTACCAGCCACGCATTATACATATTCCTTAATTTTGAAAAAAGTTTAAAGACTTCAAGAAGTCTACACGTTTATATCTCGATCGCTACAGCAAATATTTTTCTGTTATCGGTTCATTATCATTTACGCTTTCTAAGAAAATATATTTTCTTAGAAACGTTGTTTAACTTGCGTCATACGTCCTTCATTCGCACGATCCATTAGGAGCGTTTCAATAAGGATTATTCCTAAATTCCAAACATTCCCTCTACCTCTAGAATGTGCGCTCTTTTTGCGTGGAACACGCTATCTCTCGTGTGTATCACGATATCATGCGCATCTTTCGCATTTGCCTGAGCGAACTCTCACAATTGATGGATCTGTTTTACGAACGTCAATCTGCCACACTGGGTGAAACTAAAACCTCATAATTCTAACAGGTGAGATTATTGTTAACCTTTCACCTTACCGGTCTTCGTAAATTTATTTTGCAACTTTACCCTCTCTGCTGTTATATTTTACTATTTTACTGAACAGCAAAAAACTCTGACTAGGTAATAAAAAACTGAAAAAGGTAATACAAATACTAGGGTTATAATATCAGTATGAAATATATTTCTCTACTGCTTTTTAAAACATCAATCTGATCTATAATATATGCAGACCTCATAACGTAAACTTTCCTTAATATCGTATTATACCTAATATACCTGTTGTGTCATTTCAAATTTCTACAGTAGCGATTTGTAATTTCATCTATTTATGTTTGAAAAACAATAACTTTACAAGTTGAGAGAACAATGTATCCGTAATTGTAACGAAGAGCGTTCAAAGTAATGTGCGAAATAATTTCATCATGAAATCAAAGGAACGTTCTTTGTGCAGCTCAACTCTGTGTTATTTAATTAAATTAAAATAGCATACATCGTGGAATAATATCTATAAAAGCTGTAGTATACTTGCTAATATCTTCAAAACAGCATTCAATCAGCTGTTCCTGTTTCATTTCATATATTTAAGTAAATCTGTATTTCAATTAACACGATAAAAGAACCAAATACTAAAAAAAAAAAAAAAAAAAAAAAAAAAAAAAAAAATTATACCTCGTATCTTTTATACTATTTTTGCATACGTTGCTAAAGGTGTATTCTTTACATTTTTGTATGTTTAGCTTTTTCATAAACGTATAAAAACCAACCAACGTTATTGTTTTATTCGCGGAATAGAACAATGCTACGCAGTTCTCGCTTACGATACGTCTAGCAACAAAAAATTTCACTTCAATATTTTACGCGCACGAAACATTTTTGGAATCAGACAATCGAGATCGCTCATTCACAATAAAGCCCTTCCTCCTGACAGGAGATCGTTACGTTACGTGTTGCACGCTCATCTTATGGTATTAAACTCGGCTCGCTTATGCCTCCCTTCATGTTTATGTATCAAAGTGATCCGTAGGCAGTTTACGCACGAATGTATAATTCATTCTATGTGTATACATTGCTTGGAGTTAGCCGTTCTCTTGCGAAACCTTCTTCCGAGACAATCTCGAGGGCGTGAACATTGGCCAAAATCGCTTCGTAAACGCGATGGGCCAATTAAAAATCAATTTTGCTCGAGAAACATGCCCGAACGATTTGCAATAAAGTTGTTTACTAATTTTTCGTGTTTTACGCGATCGTCGAAGACATTTTTTTTTATATTTAGTTTTATTTTATATTGTTTATTACCAATGAGATATAACACCAAATTACCAAATGTCCTTCGGGACAAATTGTAAAAACCAAAATAAACAAAAAAAAAAAAAAAAAAAAAAAAAAAGAAAAGAAAAGAAAAGAAAAGAAGATATCAGATAATTCGCAATCTTCGGTACAGCTTTAATATGCGTAGGAATTGCGTGGGGGATTTATTAGGCTTTCCTTTGAATTCAATAGGCAGCTTATAAGCTTGTTTGACAGACTTCCCCTTTGTTGAGTTACTGGATACTGATACATTTAGCGAATGCCTATAAATTTTGTATAAATATCCACGGTGTAGGTGTTTACGATGATGATATCAATGAATGATAATACGATAATATGATATTGTTTTGTTTGATTCTGGGAACTGTAAGTGGGGAAAATATTGGGCAAACTGAGAACATTATCGTAGCAGTTCAAACGAAATTTTATTTCTGTTTTAAAAATTAACGATGGCGATAGAAGTTTATATGAATTAATATTGGAGAAATACTGGCAATACCGGTTTATAGTGAATATTGTATGTTGATGTTTATATTAAAAATATGAACGTTCACATAATGGTATTTAAATATAATATAATAATATAATATAAATATAAGTATTGAATACAAGCATCGTTAGAAATTAATTAACGGAGGAATGTTAAATATTATGTTCCGTTAAAATTAAATTAATTGTAATTGGGGATTTAAAATAAAATAAAATGAATTAATTCATTTACTGTTTATAAATTTCATTTTTCTTCTACATAGAAAAGAATATACTTCTATAGTTATGTACTAACATTTTAAGAGGCACCATATCTATATGCGTTTCAATCTCATTTCCGTAATATCATGGAATATATCATGTCGGAAATGAAAGAGCACCCGGGCTTCTCCTTTGGAACTCTTTAGAAAATCCTCAATACTTTAATCTCTATAAGTTAACCCGATTATAATTATCTGAGATCTGTGCTAATGAGGTTGGGGGCTCGAGGCGACAACTAGTCGTCCAATGTAGCCGCGGAGGACTCGCTATAAATCTTAGGGACTTAGTTAACTAAGGTCCTTTAAACGGGCAAACAGTCTTTATTCTAACAGTCCTTAAATCCACCACCCACTACAAGAAGGTACGGGAAATCTGCTTGTCTTATTAATGAAGCTTCCCGCCAGTAATTTTCTCTCGAGGGTGACTAGCATCTTTCTCTAACCACCAACTAGAAATTAACCAATTAATATAGGAACGTCCATTTCCCTGACTTTCCGAGCGAAGGTTTTCCTCGACGAATCTGATAATCTCGCGCTCTTAAACACACCCCATTATAATTTTCCTTTGCAGTATCACCGCGACGGAACACGATCTCTCTCTTGCAATCTCATCAGCAAAAAAAACGGCGTCTTTACGATCAGTGAATATTGTCACACGTTTTATTTTAACCAAGACTCAGACTCAGACTTTGGAGAACCGTATCTTTACTATCCCGTTGACCGCAGGTTCGTTATCGAACACCTAAGACCATTAGGCGTCTATATAATCACCTCGGTTGCTTGTCGATGTTGGGATACACTTGTGTTAGGTTAATCAATACCACCTCGATTTGTATAACACGATGACCACCTCCAGTGAAGATTCATTATACACGCCCCTTTTTTTTTTATTTTTTTTATTTGCGTATGGAGGGGAAAATGTTGTGCCTGGGCGTTGCTTAATTAAATTTTCACGATCGGACGGGTACGAGTGCACTTAACGCGAATTGAGCGTCGGCCCCGTTACACACCCCTGCCGCTTAATCATAATTTCGACCCAATATGTAGAAAAATTAGTCTCTATACTGTATGCATACGTATCAGTAATGAAATTTTTGACACTGCCGCAAAATTCATTTTCATGTATGTACCTAGTATGCATGTAGAAAGAATGCGTAATAATTAATAATATGTATACCAATAGTAAGGAATTTAAAATGATATACGATTGCACGAAGCTGTGCAACGTTCGACTTTCCTGCAACGATAAGCTATTGACATAATAGCAAATTGACGGTAATAAGCAAATGATAATCGTGACTTGAATGAAAATCGACGATCTCTCTGCGATTAACGGATACACGATTATTCGAATGATCGCTTATTCAACGAACCGTTTGATTAATTAGAACGTAACTAGCGCGAGGAAATTTCTTTCGCTTCTTATCACTTCCGATATTTACGATCAGATTTCTTTTTATGATACTTCACTTGCATATTATATTTTTATTCCATTTATTAATTAATCGTGATAATATGTTTACTAATGAATTACAGTAATGTTTACTAATATTATTACATTATTATATTTTAATCAAGAAACCAATTAATTAATAGTAAATTACTTCATTTGATTGTTTCTTCTCATATTGTACGTATCGATCTTAATTATACAATATAGAAAAAATTAATGTGTTTTTGATTAATTACATTTAATTCATATATTCCCGAGTCTTTTGTCATATTTTTGAAAATAATGTCACATTTTTATTACTTGGTATCCGATTACAATTTATTATCCAAGTCCTTTTAGTATATTTACAAGAATCACTTAGTTTACAAGAATATACGAATCATTTGAGAAGACGTTGAGCTGTGTCAATAGTGCTGCAGGAATCCTCCAGGAATCGAAATAAATTTACGAAAATAAACAAAATAAATAAACAAAATTATCCTTTCGAAGAAACGATGTTGCATTCCTGGGGTAACAGTTATAATGCTTCTCTTATCGCGTCTTTCTAAATAATCGATATTTATTAGCAAAGTTTCCTCAAAACTGAAAGAATTGGAAATTTCTATTCCTTTGGTGAATTTAATTGTTAATTTCTTCGATTTATTCTTTTACATAGTGATAGTTTTATTCTTTCATCGTTATAAATTTATAAACTTTTAGGCCACCACCAAACTACAGATTTTTATGCATCATTATAAGAAATTTGAAGCAAATAACGTTTTAAAATATACGTAGATGTGTGTTCAAATCACGACGGTGTCACTAATTGTGGAGAATCGTTGGTCCTGTTCAACTCACCACTGGGTTACCAGTGTAGGATTGTAAGCGATCGATAGAATAGCGAGAGCTTGCTGTTGCAACCCGTCAAATATATTTAAAATAATTAAATAAATAAATATAAATGGTGTCGTCGAGACGCTCGTACAGCGTATAAGTCGCAAAATAAGATCGCTGATAAATACTCGATAAATGCTCGATAGATACTGCACGATAGCTCTAGATAATTAACTCGCTCGTAATCGCATCCGTCGGGGGAAAGACGATTGCACGTAACGGCGACGTTGTTTTGCCCGGAGTTTATTTATTATTATGCTGCGTGTTTCCTAACGATATTAATACTTCGAGGCAAAACAATATGACTTGAATTGTCCTCTGACTCATGTGCTGCTACATATATTAGGTATTTCATATTTTTTAATTTATAGATATAAAAATATGAATTTGCATAGATATCGGTAGTCTAACGAATAAAATTTCAGAGATTTTTGATATTTTTACATTATGCCAGTTATATTAAAAAACGAGTATTCTCCTATTGGAAAATGCTGCGTTTATGGTACAAGAACACATTTGCTAACATTTTCATAATAAGTGAAATCCAATGAAATGTAAACGTTGAGCTGGAAAACAGACGAAAACACTTTAAAACGGATATAAAACGTCTGATGAACTTTAATTAAATTACGTTGATGCGATTGTTTGTTTCTTTCCCCTTATTCAGGGTTCGAGGGTTGGATTACCAATACGGAACATTCCACAGGATTAATCATCGATTGATTAATATCGGCTGAAATAACAGTGAGGTCCGTTGCAATGAAAAATGGTAATTAAGTGTTCGCTCTTACAGGAGGAATCTAGTTGAACGATATACATACGTGTGTAGGTATGTGTATGTATCTTCAATGAAACGGTATAAAACAGCAAGATGTTTCCGCGGCCTGGGAAAATCACAAGCGCATATCACTCGTAATTAAGAAATCTAACTTCCGGGTGTATAAATGCAGTATTTAAGTAAAACCTCGTTGTATACGATATTTTACTACAAGACTTTAATTTAATTTACTTCTAAACACTGCATAATTACAACACTTGATAAGCGAAATACGAATCGTAAAAACAGAATCGATCTGTTAGGATCTTTTTAATAATTATTTCCTACCACCGAAATTCATATAGATAGAATACATATAGACGATCAATCAATATCTCAGAAAAATCTGGCCGACGGCTTTAATACAGCATGAAAAGTAAAAAAATATACGTACTGACATAACGTTGTGATTCCTGCACTCAAAATCAAACGGATACGATCGTTCGATAGAACTTTTAAAACTCTGAACTTATTTGGCCTGCAACATTTTTGGCAAAAATGTTTGAAACAGTTTTAACATTCTGTGTAATAATACGATACATAATACATAAGAATAATTGATTTGGGAACACGTAAAATCACGTAATTAGTTATTCGATCGTCATTTGCGGTCTTATCAAAAATTATTCGATTCACTCGGAGTGCCAGTAGGAAATGAGATGAGACGAATCACAGATAACGTCGCGTTTCGCACGAAAAGTTCGACAATCCTGACGCTGGCTGGCCAAACTTATTTACGATATTTTTCTAATTGACATTCAAGACAGTTTCTTTTAAGAAAAATATTTCCTTAATGTTTCATAATATTTTGTTAATACCTTTTAATGCTTATCTAAACAAAACTCAATAAATCGTTGAATTTAACAAAAAAAGTACTTTAGAAGTTTTTTAACGTTTAGAAACCAGAATCCGAAATAGAATGCGAAAACTGTTCTGAATCAGATGATTTCTTATCTTCATCGTGGCTTACGGTTCCATCGTAATGAGTTTCTGATGGCACAGGTATTTCTATGATTTCTTTTAAAAACGGTTTACTTTCTTTCGTCGGTATCTGTCTCACGCCAATCAAAAGTGGATCTGATGTAAAAAATTATCCGTCAATGACGTCCAGGTCACATGTTTCTGTGGAAAAGTTCGTGCAATAATTTTGCCAGCGCGATCAAAAACGCTTACTCTACGGCTTCAACCGCTTCTTTCGCTAACTGACTGATAGGAAATAAAACGTTCTGTATTTCAATGGAATTTTCTACGTGATTGATACAAATCTATCGATATAATTTGCCAGTGGCCAATGTCCGTTTTGCAAATTTCTACGTATTTATTTTATGGCCAGCACCAGAGATTACTTAGATCCATGTCCATTATTTTTACTTTTGTAAAATTGTTGTAAAATTGGAACATTTTCTTGTAAAATGAAGCGATAGTATTATATATTTTATCATCAACGATAATTAATATCGGAGATGTGCTGGTTAGGATTTTGATTGGCAGCTGATCATCCGATCAAGAAGCTGTCTCCGCCGAAGATTTTCAAACACCGTCAACGAACAAGACGCGTCAAATTTAAAGTTATTTAATATTACAAACTCAAAAAGAAAATTCGTTAGCATCGTTCGCCATGTTTACTTTTTTCATTGCATCTTATTTCTTTTAAAGACATTTCTCTTTTGGAAAGTTTCTTGTTATGATCAAATTAAGAAATAATTACGGATATAATTTTACGGATTCTAATAAACTTATTGTACGCAACGAAAAAGATATTGAAAAAATTGGAATTCAATTTCATAAACGCGCTGTAAATTTAATAAAATGGAATAATATTAATCGACTAAAAAGAAATTACGAGTTATATGTTGTTATTAAATCAATATTAGATCCGTGCAGTTTCTACAGTCGAATATTCAGCAAATACGTTCAGAAAATACGTTGAACAAATAGTTGGAAAATTTTGCGCGAAAGTTCCGATTGAAAGTCCGAAAATATAGGAATCGTAGAAAGGTCTGGAAAGTCCAATAACTCCAAATTAACTCTGAAGTCCAAAGTCTGGACGATTTACTCTTGCAATTGTAGAACCTATTACATTTCTAATTCAAAGTGCCAATGTCCTAATTCTTTAAATGACGCGTTAACGTAACTTTAGTCCTTAACGAGTTAATATCGCGAACATTCGGCTGGAAATATTCGCCAGAAAATATTCGAGGTGAAATACTGAAAAATTACGCGAACGAAATCGACGTGCACCGGTAGCTCTGGAAAATCTTCAACGAACGAGTGTTCGTACACGGCCTTCCAGACGTTTTTCCCTCCGACCTTCCTCAAGCGACCTCGAGAGAAATGCACCACCGACGAGAAGCCGGAATCCTCCTTTTAATCCGACCAAGTCAGATCTTTTAATATTTTCACGATTTCTTCCCTCGACGTTTTAAACCATTGTTAGTTGATCTATAATACGTGAGCTTTTAATATGAACTCTTTCCAGAGGAGATTACAGGAGAAAAACATGACAAATAATACACACGTTTTGTTGATGTTTCCGATTTTATGATAGAATAGGATGTTCGTGATTAAATAAAAAGGATTTCAATACGAACAAACTTGCCAGAGAAGTAAATCTGAAAAATAATTTATAAGTTGGTGAAGTTTTGCGAAAGATAAATATTCAAATATACGTACGAGATAAGTATTTTTTGAATTTTTTTGTTTTATCGACACCGTTTCAATTATGCATGAATAGATTAAATTGCAGTGGCGATTTGTAACAACAGACCCTATTCATATTTGGAGAACTGTGATAATCTTCGTTGATATTTAATACATATGATACGTAATGAAAAACAAAATGTGACTACGACGAATTAGAATAAAGTTTCGAAATTTGTTTGCTTTTCCATCTCCAATTCAGTCATACATGTTTCATAATGCATGACGTAAAAGAAAGATCTCGATATAAAATATAATGTCATACGATATTTCTGTTACAATGCATAATATTCTGTGACGTAGATGCGCGCGCTGCGTCGCTTTGATGAACAAATAAAACGTAGCGAAGAATCGAGAGCGAGGTCGGCACGTGCGGCGCAATTTATTGCGTATTTCGAAAGAGACTCGCGAAGCTTTTGTGCTTTTTTAAAATAAAATTGAAATAAAATGAAATTGTGGAGGTCTTACAGCGTTATTGAAATACTATTTATCAAAGTAAAATACTGCTATATGAATATTACTAAAATATTAGTTATTAAATATAATATAGGAAATTTATAACATTTAAGAAAATATAATATAAAACACAATAAATTTGCATGAAAAAAAATGGTATAAAAACGTAGAATAAAGTAATACCAATCATTAAATTATAGTAAGTTAGTGAAGATAAAGATCGAGAGAAGAAAAAGAAACATCTTTCTTAAAGTCTTTTGTAGACGAGCATAATTTATTAATACATAATAATGCATGATTTTGATATTACTTTTTTTTTATATATATATTTAACATTACTTTGATAATGCTGATCGTTAGCAACGCAGGACAATTGACAGTCGCATAATTTCAGACACAATTTTGTAGATCTCAGAAATTAAAGAAGACTCGGCAGATTTTCACTAGAATCCAACAATTCGGTTATTTTGTTAAGCAGTTTAGCGATTTTTCTCTCGTGTCACCAATTCAGAGGGAACATTTTCATATAAATGTATCGTACGTATGGAAATGTCCACGCAATAAATGACAAAAATAAAGCTGCAGAAACGAGCGATGAATTTGTAAAACATGGTAAAAGGACGTCATCACTAATTATGACAGTTAAACTCTCTGAAATGCAAGAGGAAAGTGGAAACATAAAATCAACGTAATTAAAACTTCTTTCGGAGAAATTCGAAATAAATATGAATATTTTACGCAGCCAGAGTAATTTAAAAAAATATTCAAATTAAAAACATAATATAATGTTTCATCGCTTCGTTTGAATTTTATTGTCTTCTACTTATATGGTTATCATTCTAGGAGTACGCTTCTAAAATAAATGAACGTAGAGAAGGCATGTTTTGAGCAACGTTTTATACGTGAGCAAAATAACATATACGTATAACGATCAGAATTAGGCGAAGTTTTAAATATTTAATAGAAAGGTGAAAATCAAATAATATTATTTTATATTATAGACAACCGTTATATAGACACGTCACACATCAGGACCCGAAGAATGTCAAATTTTTTAAACAAATCTCAAATACTTCGGACAATGATCAGTATACCTAATTCAATTGGTATACTTAATTTTCAATAATAAATACTTTTCTTCGCTATATAATTCACTTAAATACTTTACCCCGAAGTAGAATAAACAAGACTAAAATGTAGATCTAACAGTTTAAACGTTTTAATTATTTCGCACCTCTACAATTAATTTGGGAGAAGAGAAATTAAGAGCAAGAAAAATTAATTGCAGCTTTTTCTTGCTCTTTACAAGGAATTGTCCTTTTATTCGCGGTTCGCAAGTTGCTCGACATTCTGTTTACCGAGGAAGAAATTGGAAGATGCTACACTGGCGAAAGTTCCATGTCGTGTCTCTGTTTAATCCTTTATTTGACGAAGGTCAAAGAAAGTAGTCGTTCAAATCGCCAAGCAATCTAATTCATTATTCCTGTCTGTTTGTCTGTTGCATCTTCGGAGATCCACTTTTGACGCGGCTTTTTCCACCTTCTGCAGCCGATTGTATCAAAAAATAAAATTATATTCGCGAAAGTTTCACAAGTATAAAAATTCATATTTTTAGGAACAACATTGAAGAAATGAAACTTGAGTAGAAATTTGCTTCGTATAAATACTAAATACGTATTATTATAATTGATATTCTCCTTTCATATTTATATAATGTTATATAAATATTTTTTATATTCTCATATATGGTGTGTCTACTCCTCTATGGCAAGTATCGAAATACTTTCGCAATTCGCTGTATACATAATATATTGTATTTTTCATTTAATATTATTTCATAATATTTCAATTAAATAATATCTCCAAAGATAAATTTAACGAATTCCCTCAGACTTCATTTTCACAATATCGTTTACGACGTTGCGTACTATTATCCAACCGATATTAAATCGATACCTCTTTCCTTAACGAGCACTACCAGGAAAGTTTAAAATTATACTTCAGATTCTGGATCTATGTCGGCATAAGTTATTCATTAAAGGATGATTTATGCACAGATTACGAGGGCATGGGCGAAAATTCTACGCGTCTGACTTTTTTCCTTTTCTGTCGCGTCCATTTCTTGAAAATTCATCTTAGCTGAATACCGATGAAAGTTAAAAAACGCCGTTCGTGGAAAATCACGAGGACGTTTAACGTATAGAAATCGCAATAGAACACTACAGCGACTATGCATATAAAAGAGCAGATTATCTTTTCTATTACAAACATAACGATGTGCATTTTATATGCATATACGTGCGAAGAGCTCACAGGAAAAATGGGGAAATGTCAAGTTTTAGCATTTCTCAGGGAATAGAAATTTATTTTTCAATATACAGAGTGCCCCGATTTAACTTTGACAGCGAAATATCTCGAAAACTGAATTTTAACGAAAACAATGTTTTAAAGAAAAGCTGTAGAGTTCTGAGGGACACGTTCGATATCAATCTTGTCTCAAAAATCAAATAAAAGAATTAAATACTTTTTATTCTCATTGGCTTTTTTCAATTTGACTTTTCTGTTTTCTAGATACTTAATTTGAAGATTAACCTTCGCACGGCGAGTAAAGAATAGAAACTATGGAAATGACTGATAAAACTTATAACGTTTACGGTGCAGGGGAGGGATACCCCAGTACCGGCGCAGCCACGGGTTGTAAAGCGGGCCCCATTGCGTGGTCATTGAGCAACCATGGCAGTCCGGGGGTGGACCACCAGGCCCCCGGACGCGCTCAAGCGTCTGGTGAAGAAGTCAAGCGACCAGTGAGGTCCCGGGGCCGAGGAAACAGCGACCAGTGAGGTCCCGGGGCCGAGGAAGCGGCGACCAGTGAGGTCCCGGGGCCCGGCAAGCGGCGACCGAGAAGAGAGGTCCGAGAAGAGACGGTATGGCGTCGTGCACCTCCTCTTCGACGATCAAGAGCGCGCCTGGTAGGCGTGCAAGTAGGAGAACTATTGGGCAGGCAGACCGCGGAAGGATGATTGGGAGGGCGGTGCACCGTGGCGTCCCGCAGGTACTGGGCCCGTTGCTGTGGAACATCGCGTACGACACGGTACTTCGGGCGCCGATGCCCCCGAACTCGGCGCTGACGTGCTACGCCGACGACACGTTGGTGCTAGTATGGGAATCGATATGGGGCAGGATCGTCCGTCTGGCGGAACTGGCGGTGGCCGGCGCGGTGGACGCGATCAAAGGGCTGGGGCTGGATGTATCCCCCGAGAAGTTCGAGGAGATGTGGTTTTGCCGGAGGGCCGATTACGGGACGCCTTCGGCGGACTATCGCCTGAGGTTGGCGGGGGCAGAGATCCGGGTCGGGACCAGTATGAGATACTTGGGCCTGACTCTCGACAGTCACTGGACGTTCGGCGCCCACTTCGAGCGTCTTATACCGTCTTATAACGCCCTGGGACGTCTGCTATCTCGGCTGGGCCGGTCCGGTGTCGAAGTGCGTAGGCTGTACACCGGCGTGGTGCGAGCAAAGCTCCTCTACGGAGCTCCGATCTGGCCGGGGATCGGGAGGCTGCATAGGTGGGTGGTGCTTGCACCGTTTCAGTGTCACGAATCAACTTTCCTTTTTGCCATGTGGTACGCCAGATGTGACGGTCCTTGCGAGATTCCCCGTAGTCCGAACGCCAAGACCTATCTATTGTTCCATTAACTCGCAGCAGGCCTAAGAAGACGACATAAACCGAATCTGTTCAGTTTCAGTTTTCTTCACGTAAACATTTTCGGTTTATGTTTGTTGCACTCGACTCTTACCTAATACGGAGAAAGCGGGTGTCTGGCAAGATAAGACTTTTCCCATAAACAAGGATGCCCACGAGCCATATCTAGCTCTCCTTGTCTTTACTACCTAATTCATTTACCAATGGGCATCGCGGATCGTTACCCTCACTTTTCCACCAAAAAGTGTGGACAACGAATCCGCGTTCTGAGTTCCAAAGGGAACACCCACACCGAGCTTTCTTCTTTGATGGTACGAGTCCGTTCAAACAGTTCTATTTCTAATTTCAATTCAGTTACAATATTGACCTTTGTAATAAAACACTAAGTCTAAAGAATAAAGACTATACTAAACTCAACAGTTGTGTAATTACTCAAAAAATTACGCGACATCAGCGGCGGCAGCTGCGACAATGACCTTGCTCGTTGACCTTTCCCTGTTCGAGCTGCCGGGTTCTCCCGGGCAGAGTTGCAGCGAGCAACGCGGATGCGGAGTACTGCTCAACAGATAGGCACGCTGGCCTCGACACAAGAGCTGGCGCGCCAGGGGTTGAGAGGGGTTGAGAGGGGTTGAGAGCCCTCGGGCGCGCTCCCCTGACCTATAGAGTGACGCAAGTTCTCCCGGGGCATGGATGCTTCGGCGAGTATATGCGCCGAATCGGAAAGAAGGCGACCGCGTGTTTGACCCGGCTAACATTGCCCGGCGTGGGCAGCGCTGCCACACTCTCTCATCGGGGAAATAGGGGTTGACCTTTCGCCACCGGCGATCTTTGAAGCGCTGTTGACGAGCGAGAGGGGCAGGATGGCCGTAACCTCCCTCTGCGAGCTAGCAATGCTGCGGAAGGAGGCGGCGGAGCGGGAGAGGGAGCGAGCCTTCCATCCCGGGAGAATTGGTCGACGAGGACGCGGAAGGTGAAGGTGAAGCTAGGCGCTGAACTTTCCAGCGCCCGGGAGGCATCAAACAGCTCGGTTGGGGATCCGGACTCGTGTCGCCGCAACGGTTCCCGGGCTCCCCTCGACACAGTAGAGACAGTCTTCGTGGAGATTTTAGTCAGTTGGAATCCGACACTACCACGCCGCCCTCCCCCCTAGAAGCGGCGGGTGACCGTGCGGATTTCCTCGAAAATATATATAAAAAAAAAAAAAAAAAAAAAAAAAAAGAAACGTCCATCTACGTATCTACAGATCGTTCACGATCCAGGGCTAATCAGAACGATTATCTGTATTGGTAAAGTCTGAGAATTCGACTTTTCGATTTTCGAAAAATTCGATTTTTTTTCTTTTTTTTCTTTTTTTTTTTCTATTTTATTTTATTTGATTTTGGTTTTTACAATTCGTCCTGAAAGACATTTGATAAAATGTTATATCTCGTTGGTAAATAAAATAAAATAAAATAAAATAAAAATAAATATAGCATGTGCCAGTTTCGTGTTTTCTAAGTTATATCTTTTATGAGGTCTATTGGGTGTTTCCTTTTTAGTCTTCTTGCAATGTTCGTTGTGTTGCACGTTTCAGGGAAAAGAACGTGTATGAACGAAATAACGATACTCGACATAGTAGCATGTGGACTGCAGTAAAAGACGATGTAACTTAATACGACACGCTTGAAGCTCAAGCCAAGACTTTATTTCCAAGAATTGGTGGAGATATGGACGTAAGCTAGACTGGATAAAAATCCGGACGCTAAAGTGGACTGAACAGATACTTCCGTATCTCATCCTTTCAGCGCACAGACATTGTCTTATTGCTCTACGGTTGAAGCAGACATGTAGGAGCGAGATATCTGTCTTTCTTAGACATTTCTTTCTTAGACATACGACTAGTGAATATGACTGAAGAAATTTCTATTTAAATTAATACAACGTAGCCAAAGATAAAGAGCACAGACGGCAGCACATGAAAAAATGTTAAATTCAAAATTCGTTAAAATTTACATTCTCCGTCTTTTGCTGTAGGCCCTTCGTCCAATTATCCCATCAGTTAACGTAAAAATTTTACTTTTTTGCCGGCCGATTGTGGAATCGCGTCAGAGCCAACCACTCGTAATATTCGTATCACAGCATTCGTAATTGTATTAGGAAAACTAATTAGGTTCATCATTTACAAATTCATATTTTTATAAACATAAATAGAAGAAGTAAATTTTAAGAAACGATTCATCTACAGTATATATTGTATATGTTCAGACATTTTTTTTTATTCAATTTTAAGATTCTACAGAATGCAGATAATATGAAAAAATATATATAATATCGAAAGCAGAGTACTTATTATGATACTTTGTAGGTGAAACAAATTTTTATTCTCATGAAATGCTAGCAAATTTCGGGTGAATGAGAGTTTCATTTAATTTAATCAATCCTGGCCGACCGTGAAGTAACCACCATTTAAAAAAAAAAGCATCTATGGAAATCGATGCAAGCGGATACGTTCGGTCCGGTGCCATGCGCCTGTGCAAGAAGAAGCGCGCGGGTCAATGCAATTCAATACGAAAGCAATAAAAAGGCAGAATCGGCAAAAATTTCTCATTTTTTCTTCAGTGGAAAGTCGTATAAACCGTAAAGCGCGTAATGTAAGCCGCAACCCGACAAATGTGCACGCTTGCAAAATTCTAATTTACATAACGGCTAGCATACGATATGCGGGAGGCGATGAAGTAATTACTTTACTCGAGACAAAGGAGGATCTCCGTAACGTTGGCAGTGTGTTTCATCACTGTCCTTAGTTCGCGAATTGGACCGACTTTGGACAAACTTCGTGAGAATATTTCTGTTTATTTTCTAATTAGCAACATTATGAGAGAATATTCTAACGTGCGAAACATTAATATCATACTGTAGTTTCTGGCTATCGAATTAAGATCGCATACAGAAGTTTCATTTCTCTAATTGCAATATATCGTGCAGAGGAGAGTCGCGCAGTATCGACTGTTACAGACAACGAACTAAAATTAGTTCTGGCTGTTTCACCAAATATTAGCACTTTTATTTGAATAAACAAACAAATATAACAATTCTGTGTAACGTACATAGAGATATGAAGATGGAGTGTACGCGAGCGAGCTAAGAAAGCGATATAGGAATAGAAAGAGAAAATCGTAAGACGAAGTGTATTGCACAACTGTCTCCTAAATCATAAAAATCCAAACATTCATGTAGTATATATAATGTAAAAAATGTACAGAATATCCGAAGTATAATGCTCTTTATAATATTTAGTGGCTGAAAGTATTTTTAGTTTCGTTCATAAGAAAGTGAATTTGCATAAAAATACAAGTATATTAAATGTAAATGCTATAACAAATACAATACCGCGAAAATACTCTCTATAATCATATATACATTATATATATATACATATATATTCATATATATATTATTTATTTTATTACTATATTTTATCGAAAAATATCTTTACATTCTACCGAATCGCTTGCGTACTGATTTTTCATTATTACATTACGCTCTCTGAGGGCAAACATTCAGAATATTGATTAAAACGCCGACGCAAAGCACCATATATGAAATATGATAAAAAGAATATGAGCTGTAAAGAGCGAATGGTGGAAAAATAAATTATTAACAAAATTGTGTATGACATCAGAGAAGTTAAAAACGTTTATTATTAAAATTCTCTCGTGCGTTTTAACTTTGTTAAAAATATAGGAAATATCGGAGGTTTCGACAGGTTTTAATACAGTGGATAACTGACTCTTTATGCTTTTTGATCCTATTTAATTAATTAATAAATCTTATTCAAACAAAGGGCGAACGTACAGAATCGATATTAATACCAATGAAAACATCACGACCAAATACGCCCGCAGGGAAACCTTGTAAAAAACCGTACAGCAAGAACCATAAAAGTTGCATCGAATTTATCTTCGGAACTAATTTATTGATCGGTTAGTTGCTTGTGTGAGTGTACTCGTCGTGAGGTAATACCAATATTTTATGTTATAACGAGCCTTATCGGTAATAAAATTACAAAATAAAGCATAATAAATAAATTTTATTGCAATTTAGTACCATATTATAACAGCCACACATACTTCCGTATTTACATTTTACGTACATACTTTTCAAAGTTTTCAAGGAGGTTGCAACAGTTAGCTAACTGCTTGATACGTATTGTACTTAATAGGTCCCCTGTGTTTTTAAGCGCTGTGTTGGTAATTAGTAGGTAAGTTTCACGAAGTAATACATTTACAGTTTCTATTCGTTTTATTGTAAAGCAAGAGATCGTATTCGTACGTCACGTTGTCGGGCAGAATTTTGCACGAGGTTACATCAGCATGCGCAATATCGTACGCCGAGTTCCATTGCCTAGCAATTTTCGTCCCGTAATTTGTTTGGTAAATCAAAGAATTGTGGATTTAAAATTTTAAACATAAGGTTTTATATACATGTATGGGTTTGACAATGATAAAATAACAATAATAAAGATTCCAATATCAGCGCGTATTATTTTCAATGCAAATGAACGAACGCATTCTACATTTGCATTCGCCGAAACAGCTTAAAAATGGAAGGTAAATCGCGGGATATGGAAACTGATCGAATGGAATGTAATCAATCCTTCATTATAAGCAGATAATATCCGCTGGCAAGTGCAATGATCCTATACTGGTACGCGTTAAAAATAAATTGGCCTCGGTTTGCTCTTACTTTCGTTCTGCCTCGAATCGAATCGCTGCATTTCGACTTTCTTAGAATCGAAATCGTCCACTTCCTCTTTGGATGCTTCCGCGAATCGACATCGCAATCTGTATTGGAGAAGCTTGTCTACGTCTCAAGCTGTTAGCTTTCTTTCTCGTGAAAAGCGGATTTTGATAAAGCTCTCACTGCTTATTTTAAAGTTCAGATTGCGATTTAGTTTAGTTCTAGTTTAGTTTTAGTTTAGTTTTAGTTTAGTTTACTTTACTTTACTTTACTTTACTTTACTTTACTTTACTTTACTTTACTTTACTTTACTTTACTTTACTTTACTTTACTTTACTTTACTTTACTTTACTTTACTTTACTTTACTTTACTTTATATTTCATAGAACACATGTATACACACGCGCACTAGTGCATTCTTAGTACACGATTTTTCAAAGGTAAAAGCTATTTGCAGAAAAATATTTGTAATAAATAAATTCTTCAAAAATTCATCTACGGATTTCATAGAACACATGTATACACACGCGCACTAGTGCATTCTTAGTACACGATTTTTCAAAGGTAAAAGCTATTTGCAGAAAGATATTCGTAATAAATAAAATTATTAAAAATTCATCCACGGATTTCGTAGAATACATGTATACACACGCACACTAGTGCATTCTTAGTACACGATTTTGCAAAGGTAAAAGCTATTTGCAGAAAGATATTCGTAATAAATAAAATCTTCAAAAATTTATCTAAAGATTTCATAGAATAGTTCAATAAGAAGGAGTCGAATATACATTAAAATACGAAGTATTTCCTCCGTCGTTGATATCTAATTTGCTATCCCGTAGTCCCGTAATTGCCTCGACGCGCGTACCTGGCATTTTTTCCTTCGAATAAAATTTAAAGGCGAACAGCAATGGTGAACGTCGCGGGAAAAGCCAAAGAATGTAATCCATGTTACACGAAGTGATCGTGCAGGAAACGTACAGGATCTTGCGTGATCCCTTAGCTGTGTACGGAAAAACAAGTTCAGTTAACAGCTATTCCCGAGTATTGAAATCTAAAAGAATTCAGTTAGACATTCGATGCTATCATAACCACTCTTTAAATTCATAAGATAAATAAAAAATAATGTATAAATTTAATTTTATATCCTAATAAACAAGAAATATAGATATAGGTATGATATTTATGCAAATGAAATATGCAAAGTATGTCGGAAAGATATTTGATATATGTTTATGTTATCGAATATTATCTAGAATATTTTGTTCAGATTTGCAGTTATCAATTGACGACGTTTACATCTATTAAGATATATCCAACGTCTACCTATCTTTTAAAATATTCGTTTATAGAAAGAATTTCCCGTACATGTTTCTTCACTAAAAAGGGAACGCCCAATAGGCCTCATAAAAAATATAATCTAGCAAACACGACGTTGGCACCCTGCGAGGGTAGCTACCCTCAAGCTATATTTTATTTTTATCCTTTTTTTTTTTTTTACCAACAAGATGTAATACTTTACCAAATATCCTTCTGGACAAATTGAAAAAACCAAAATAAAATAAGATAAAATAGAAAAAAAAAAAAAAACATGTTTCTTGTTTGCCATACAATTTACGTTGCAGATTATGATGCTATGAATTTGATCAAATAGAACTGTCCTGATTCGAAACAAACCCATGGCACGTTATTTCTAACCAAACACTACAAATCGCAAAAAATGTATGATTTCATTTGGTCTGTATCATTTTATATATCTTGAACTATATATAATTTGATGAAATAAATAATTCATGCAATTACGTGATGATATGGAAGTATATCCTCTTACAGTACTTTTACAGGTTTTATTAAATTCTCTTAATCGACATTTCCGATACGGTTTCGAAATGAACGAACGCGCTAATTGTATGCAATTTACAAAGCAGAACTTTAAAGTCCACTCGTACGATTACCTGCCCGGTGAATTATTCTGTTATTTCATTCTGTTTGAAACGCGCGAGCCGAAAGA
This sequence comes from Bombus pascuorum, assembly GCF_905332965.1. Classification (NCBI taxonomy): domain Eukaryota; kingdom Metazoa; phylum Arthropoda; class Insecta; order Hymenoptera; family Apidae; genus Bombus; species Bombus pascuorum. The sequence continues at coordinate 23,095,587 of NC_083489.1, read as the reverse complement.
AAAAAAACACCGTCGACGGGAAAATCAAGTTTCTGCGATGTTTCCCTCCCTTTCTTCTCTGCGAATCACGATAATGTGTTGTTATGAAACGCAACATCCAGTAAAGCCAGGAAAGGGAAAGCCAGGAAAGGGAAAGCCAGGAAAGGGGAAGCCAGGGTAACCTTATCCGATACTATAATTTGAATTTGATTATTTGAATATTTTATTATTTGAATTTTTGATTATAAAATCGAAACGCAGTATCGAACGTGAAAGATTAAGCTGTAATCGGTTTGGATCGTTTGATCCTCCTTTTGAAAATGTACCCCCGCGAGAAAGGAAATCATTACTTTGAAATTCTGTCAGTCGCCAGACTTTATTTGATTTTAATTTAGCATGCACTCATCGTGTCGTTCAGCTTGCAATTATTTTCGTACCGAGTGTGATAAAATACGTAACGTAATTGTAAATTGTAGACGAATGCTCTCGAGAGACTAAAGGCGTAGGATGGAACTAAGCTTTCGAACATAGTCTTCTTCTTTTTTTTTCTTTTTCTTTTTGTTTTCTATTTTATTTTATTTTATTTTGGTTTTTTCAATTTGTCCCGAAGCATATTTGGTAAAGTATTATTTATGATGTTTTAGTGATTAGGGAAAAAAAAGGAAATATAGCCTGTGGGTAGCTACCCTTAGCGGGGTGCCATCTCCGTGTTTGCCAGGTTATAAAGTTTATGGAACATATAGTGGCTTACAAAAATGGATTTATGAATACATTACGTGTTATACGAAATTTTTTGAAATTTAGTCAGCCCTGAAAGAAGATAAATCTTTTCTAAATTATCCGATTTTAAGAGAAGAGGATATTTCCTTCATTTCATACTTTCATTTCATACTTTCATTTCAGACTTTCATAAATTATATTTATACTCTTTCCTACGAACTGAAAATATCTCAAAGCTTTAAAATCTCACATTTCTTCTTCCATGTTATCTCGAGATATAGTATGATGTAAATAAAGTCGTGGAGCTTTACGTGCAACTAATTGCGTTGATCATATTCGTATTTTACTTATTTATACATATGAACGTTTTTAAATTAACGTAGAAACCAGCGCAACCTTTATGATAATATAAATATACTTTTTTTCAGTAATAACGTGATAGACTTTCCTGAATTATAAATTAAATTATTTAATTATAAGTAATATTTAATATATATTTATTACTATTTTAATAAAATTATGACTTTCAATGCCGAGTTGCTCAACATCGAAATACATTCTCATTTTTGATCGTGTTCAAAGTATAACTCGTACTTCGTTATTCGAGATATTTCAATATCTCATTATACGTTAAACGTAACATTTTCAACATTTCAGCTTCATAATTTTACATTGAAATATACTAAATAGAGTAATAAAAAGCGTTCTATATTTCACTTGACAGAGTAATAAAAGTCGATGCATCATATAAATGCACGTCTGTACGTCTTAATAGTCCCTGCATTCTGCAAAGTTCATGCATCACATACTATTCATCATGTCCGAGCAATTACTTCCTGCTTATATCTTACCCATCGATCCTTTCGATAGAAGAATGTTTGATATCAAAGAGCTACCTATATTCGGTATAATTAAGCAATTAAATAGAAAATTCTATTACAATTTAACGAAAAAAAAAAAAAAAAAAAAAAAAAAGAAAAATACAGAAAAATAAATACAAAATTATAAAGATACGAGAGACAAGCTAGGATAATTCAACCAATTCTGCCTCGAAGAATAGATCGATCGAGGATAATTGATAGGCACGTCACGGTCTCTACGTTTCTTCTTAACAATCTATCTATTTAAGGTGCAGTGAGATGAAAGTCTATGTACTCGTACAGTGATTTATGAAAGTACTGAAATATTTATCACAGACGATTTCGACTACGTTGTATCTACAAATATTGTTGTACAAAAGTTTTGAAAATTAATGTTGCAATATAATACTACAAGTATAAATGAAAAATATATAGGTATGTGAGTTACAAGAAATTTATTGTTAACACACATATTTAGGTTAAAAAATTGAGCACAGCACGAGCAGTTGTTTAAACGTAATATTTACGTGTCGCCGCGCCAAACAGCGAAGCTTATTAACAATATGAATAATTGACCGCACGAACATATCAATGTACCATTTGCGAAGTGCACGTTTGCAATTGTCTTGTAGCTTCTATGTAGGTATGTTTCAAATTTTACCAACAATGGTATCATGACTGTAATCATTTATGTTTCAATGTTTCGTTATAGTATTGTAATATTTTATAACAAACATCAGCGTAAGAAGTATTTGTATAGTAATTAATTTCAGCAAAACTATCGTAGAACATCGTTTATTAATAAGAAATATAACGGATTCGATATTGAACATATTCTTACAAGCCTTTAAAATAATTATCATAACAGAAAGAGCGATGTATCTATGTATTCTGTGAAAATGTTAACAAATATTTAAAAAATTCTACAAACATGTACGTAATAAATATTACCTTGTATTTGAGCAAACGGAATTTATTAATTTTAGCTTCGTTCCGCTAAAATTAATTAATTTTTTACTACGGCGGCTTTAAACCATAACAAAATCGAAAGAGAAACCCACCAAATAATAAAATAATTTTACCGGAATAAAGCCAAAATTAATTAATTTTAAATGTTGGCTTTATTCCGCTAAAATTAATTAATTTTAAATGCTAGCTTTATTCCGCTAAAATTAATTGATTGTAACTTTATTCCGGTAAAATTATTTTATTATTTAGTCGGTTTGTCCTTCGATTTTGTTACGGTTTAAAACCGCCGTAGTATTGAATTTATCAAATTAAAAAGGACTTATAATAATAATCTGAAATATCTTTTCGTTCTTCTCATGTAAGCTCTTTGAATTATTTCTTGGCCTGAATCGGATGCAAGATAACAATCCAAAGCAATAATACTATTGATACGTAAGCGTTCAACTTGTTAGGAAACATTTAAAACCACCTACGCAATAGTTAAACAAAAGACGTTATTGGAAATATACGAGACCGCTTGAAAGAAAAAATACCTATATTTCCAGGAACCCATATTTTACAAAGAAATGATTTAGAGAGAGAGAGAGAGAGAGAGCTCTTTTCGAAGAACGGAAAAATATTTCGCGTATTTATTCGTCAATTTGATAAATTCAATGCCAGTTTTTAGATATTTTTTAATATTTTCACAAGGAACATAGATATCTTATGTTCTGTTTTCTGGAAATTATTGTGCAGACTCCTAAAACTATATACATATTTTTTTAGTTATTAAAATTTCCTTAATAAGCGATATTCTACATTTTCTTTTCAAATCAATTACTGTACAAATATTTTTTACTTTGGCTGTATTCCATTCGCTTCCTACGTTCGATTGCACGTGTAGTATTGCCTTTGATATCCTTTACATGTCACTACGTCTAAAGTAAAGGAAAAGCAGAATACAAACAGGAAGAATATTTTCGCTTCTCGATTCGTTCCGTTCATTCTTTTTCATATTCTTTCGTAATACGGTGCAAATGAAGCGTGTTTTTTGCGTAGCAGTCAATATTTTCAACTCGTTTAAAATCGTCAAAGGATGGAAAATCGAGAGATAGCCGTGTGACCAACAATTAGCAAATGCAGCGTTAGCAGCTGCTGGTTCGCCTATGACAGCATTATTGATCGAAGAACCAGACGGTATCGATAAGGTTCACTCTTCATGGAAAAATTACACGATGCAGGGAAACTCGTTACAAAGATTATGCATGATCAGACTGAATGAAGAAATTTTTTATTGGAAGAATCGAGGGAGCTAAAGTAATGGGCACAGTAGCCAACTCCACTAAAAAGCAATTATAAAACTCAATCAAGTTCAGTTTCGATATCCAGACAATCTTTGAACTGTTAATCAAACGACCGCCCTTCCGGACGAAGCAGTCATCCGATAACAGGACACGATATCAAGTATACATCAAAGTAACAGGCCAAATTAGGTTCAAATGAATGTAGGCTTCGCCGCTGTTAGGTTGAAATATTTTCTTAAATAATTGGAAGCAAATTACGTGAGGTCTTTCATAAAGAAGTTAAACAGACTTTATCTGTATCAGTGAAATTGGGTTCAGTGGAGAAGACTAAGCCAAGATACTGATATATTACGTCTTTTTGCGTGAGGAGGGGAACATGCTGTGTTACGCATGCCCAGTGTGACCCGCGCCACTGGGTTATGTGGGGGACTCGGGCGGATGTGTTGCCATACCCCCACTAAAAACCTCTTCCTCCTACTTCCACTGCTTCAAGGGCGGACAAACCCCGGTAATACCTGTCGGCATTCATCAGGGTCGTCCTTCCTTTCATGCCCCATTGTATCTTCTTCTTCGGGCAGTTGCTACTCGCGTCATACTCTTAGCTAGTTCAAATACTGGGCTGATGTAAAAAAAAAAAAAAAAAAAAAACCAAACACCACACACACACGGAGTTCCCAAGCGGTCACCACCCATCTTAGTACTATCCATCCGTGCTGCCCAGCGCGTTGCTTAAAACTTTCGTGATCGGACAGGAACGAGAGTGCTTTTTTTTTTTTTTTTTAAATAGTTTATTTAGCCAATATTTGATTTTTTGTACATTTTTGAGATTCACAATAAACAATGAATTGAGTATAGTGTGTTTAGGCAAAAGTACCGATACGTGTGTCGTGGATTTTCGGTTTTTGCGTTTATTTTTTTGGTTTTTTTGGGTTTAAGTCGCATTGGTGCGTGATTTTTGTGTATTCTTGTGTGTGTTGTATTTTGTCCTGAAACTTGGCCGCAAAACAGGACTCCTCGGTGTATTACTTTTATGCGTCGTGGGATTTTGGGGGGGGGGGGATGAGAGGGAAGGGGAGGGGCAGGAACGAGAGTGCACTTATCGCGGTTTGGGCGTTGGCCACTGATAAATTGCATCCGAAAGCAAGAAGGAACTGCAAACTAAACAAAAGACGATTCCTATGAAATTACTCCCTGGTCTTAAAGCCAGATATATTGTCAATTTGCCATTTAACAATGGCTGCTATTGCTCACCAATTTTACTAATACAGTCATGATGATCCTATCTCGTTACAGCGTACATGAAATTTCAAAATGTTTCATATGACACACGTACCTAATACATACATTAAAGGTGTCTATAAACATTCAAATACTTTCACTATACACACCTGATGAAGACAAACGAGAAAAGTGTCATGAATTTGTATTGAGGGAAGTTAATGATCGTTCCTCCACCCTGATACGGACTTCCATTGCGCGAATTCTGTCGGCTGATCTTTTTAAATTTCAATCAAGATGTTCGCCGACCGACTGTACGAGCCATTCACTCGTCACTGCCGGTGACAGCATTCGTTTCTTGCGTGACGTGTTATCGATCGCGAATTTTAGGTAGTTCTTGCGCTGGAAGTCTGCGGTTAACACGTATAGTTTCTTTCGCAAGCAATTATTAAAACATTAAGCCTTGTTGCAGCATGCAAGCATGCACTTTAAGAAAATTTTCGTAAGGAACTTTATGATAATTGAAGAAATAATACGTACATATATCAGCAGTTCTAAATTTCTGATATATGAAAGACAGTGGGGTGAATAATTTGTGCGATACACTATACAAGTCATTTATGAATAAAAATTGTATTATCGAAAAATTTATTTTGAATGTTAACGTATGTGATAAGTTTAATTTTGAGCGATTATGCTAGGAGCAATGTGGTAAGGTTGAAGATTGAATGTATCGATCGTAGTAAATTGCTATCTATTGTATACATTATATTTTATACTTCTTTTTGATGGTACGTATTTATAAAAAGGCTGAACTCCTCTTAAATGGCATAAAAATGAATATAGACAGTTATTTTTATGATTTCTTTCTATTAAAATTACGCAACTGATATACGTAACGTTATGCAATATCACGTAACTGATGATAGAAATTGTTTACTTCCTTTTCACAAACCTTTGACAGTATTCCAATTTAAATATGATGTTCCATCAAAGAGAAACTACGATTTTAACGCAATTAATTAAATAATAAACCAGATGTAGATGCTTTTTTGAATAAAAATAGTATAACGATAAAAAAAAAGAGACCTTAATATATAATAATAAAATTTCTTTGAATTTTTCGAAATATTCGATAAATCATTGAAATAATACACTTGTGTAGCTTGTATGATCTCGTAAAATTTTGTGCAGCCCTAATCAATAAACATTTCGTAGGATCATTCACAGAATTGCTTTTATGAAATTGTGCTTGAATTATGCCATGTGTAAAACCGGATGTTTAATTAAATCCTAACTTCAAACAGTACGTAATTCTGGACCGTAATTTATATGCATATATTCTGATATATTTGATGATGTATTAAGTGAAGTACCATTTTAATTTTCAATATCAAACTCATTTTTAAAATCAATTTAATTTCACGATACAAAAATTGGAATAACAAAAATTGTGTAATCACTTCGATGTATTTCAACTGAAATGCAATACTTGCCTTTCGTGTATGTATAAGATCTAATATTATCTTTTAAAAGGGTGAACAATTGTTTCCTTGAAACGTTGAGTTTAGTATTTCGTAATTTCACAAAAATTCATAATAAGACAATTATTTTTCTATCACGAAAACGCAACCAACTCTTGTTAACAGGCTAATATTTAAAAAGGTAATAAAACAATATTTGATGCAACAGAATACTCGTTGTGAGTTTATGAGATCATTCTGATCTTCTAGTATATACAAATGTCCCAAGGGTTTATTTAAATTCCGATCCGTTAAATTTGCATTGTACTATTAAGTAAAGCAAGTGGCACATGAGCGATATTTAGATAAATGATCTCGTACTTCCTGTTATTTCAGGGCTAAAAGAAATTGGCTTCCGTAATTTCATTTACAAACACGAGAGACGAAAGGAATTTGTCCCGCTGTCGGTGTATCTATGCTATTAATCACACGGTTAAATCCCCGGATCTAATCCAAATGTGCTTAAAAGTGAAACTTCTCTATTAATATCTCCGTGGAATTTTATTTTTAGCTCTTTTCTTTTGCTGTAAATCTAACGGATAAATCGATTACTTTGATCTTAAAATTCTGCGAATAAATTGTTTAAAGTCAAAATATATGGACATTACGTCCGATCAAAAATGTTATGAAAATTATAATTATGGGTTGTTCAGAAAATTTACAGCGAAAGTTAAAAAAGTAAAAAAAGAAGTTAAACGAATAATATATGCACCGATTGAGTAATATATTATAGATGACTTTTAATATTTATAATTTCATGAGTCTTCCTTGAAAAATTGTTCGCCTTTTTCGGGAATAAATAATAATTTTTATAGACTTCTAAAGTATCTCGTTTCTCACCGTCGTTTTTTGACTAAGCTTGCTACGTAAATGCTACGATAAATAATAATGAGATTATACTATATTCAACGAATGAAACAGCTAAACAGCAACGATGGACAGCTAAGAAGTAAGAATTTCTTAAACATCGTCTGTCACTAAAAGAAAGAAACCAGTTTTATTAGCGAATTTTGGATATTTCTCCTCGATTCTCTTTCGTATTCAGTTCGAAATAACATTCGTTCGAGCATTTCGTTATTTAATGGAAGTTCACAACAAAGACGCTACGATGGTTTCGAACAATACGAAATAGAATTCGAAATGTAAATGAATATATTTACGTAAGTAGATAAGCATGTAGGTGTGTGTAAGCAACTTTGTAGTATAATATATTCAAATAATGTCAAAGCTATTCTCTGTTATTTAACTATAACAAAATGAAGTATAATAGAAAGTGCAAATTGTACCTTGCAATACAGATTTTTAAAATAAAACGAAGAGCATAATTGAAGGTGATCTCCTTTGTTCTATCGTACTCTCGACCTTTATTCTTACAATTTAAATTACACGATTCATTAAATCATATAACGACGTACATTTTCCTCGCTTTCTCAAACAGTTCATGTCCTTGGTATTTTACAAAGTAGCGTAAAATAGACTCTTTTTTTACCAGATAATTATGAAAATATAATACAATAACTGTTTTATTATAATTTATACAGGCGTATACTTTTAAATAATAGAAATGTAATTTTTCTTAGCAACATTAGCGAATCCTTGCTATAATAACTTCAGCGTGAAGATCCGTTTGATACCTTTCATTTAACACCCTTTAATACGTTTTATTCAAATTTCATTGACTGTTCGTTAAATATACCTGTAACGACTAATGATAATACATATTATGCGAGTTAATTAATGCACGATCGCTTGTATCTCGAGTACGAAAACAATTATTCAAATGAAATGAAAACAAAAGATAAAGTATAATATAATAAATAATGCAATAACACTGTATAATGAAGACGAATAAAATCATAATTTATTGACTACAAACTTTCAATATAATCATCGTTAACATTGATACGTTTTTGACGCGTAACAAATTTTTTTTATTCCGTCAGCGGAATTCTGCTGGCCTATTTTTGATGAAAGATTTCACAGCTGTCTTCTGCCCATCGTCGGGCTTCAAATGAATACCCTTCGATATCTTATTTAACTTCAGGCAAGGAATGGAAATTCGATGAATTTTTGTACGTATAACAGACAGTTCAGATCGGGTTGTCAGTTCACATCAGATATGGTTTTTCGATCGGTTCAGAATCTTTGCCGAATTAATAATAACCGAAAATAGCTTTCGCACAGTGCCGTATCTTCTGAAAATTCAACTGTCACGCGTATGATTACTTCCTTTATTTGTTCGTTCGTTCCGATATTTGTAGTTAGGAAAAATGAATTTAAATATTATTATCGGCGTCGTAGAAAGACAATCAACAGAGGAAATTGGTTATTTCTTATCGTAAAAGATCAACTGAGTTTGTATCGAATTCTCATGTCTCAACCAAGAAGAGATGAAATAAGAGTTTTTAATTATTTCCGGATGTCAATATTTTGATAATCTGTTAAAAAGAGTGGAAAAAGATTTAACAGAAGAGAACACAACTATGAGAACAAGCATCGGTTCCGAAGAGAGATTGATGATATGTTTGAGATAAGTAAGTTTTATTAAATTTTATACTTAGTTTTATAATTAACTATAATGGCGATGTATTGATGATTTAATCAATGCAGACTGTTATCTTTATAAGGTTTTTATTCATAAAATTCATTTGGTGTTCTGGAAGCCAATCAGCCAATTTCGACTTGTTGGCAACGTCGTTCTAATCGAATCTCCCGAACGAAATTGATTGAACATAAAATATAGTCAAAATTGAACTGACTAAACTTTACTACGTGGCGAAGTTTACTCAACTGAGCAAACTCGGTGATGCGCTTTAACTTCTAATCTCACTAGTGATTTCCATGAAAGGCTCTTACAAACAATCAAAAAACACTTCCTGGAACAAATCCACCGCTCACTCAAATCATACCTAAGCAACTTTACAGTAAAAATAAAAGATGTATATTCTGAATTAAAAAAACATCAAGGCATCAAACACATTGTTACGACCTTTCCCGGCGAGAGCCGGTCGTAGGGGAACGCGTCAGCGAGAGGGGTAACTACGATTCTACTAATCGATGCTGCGAAATGGTCGCTCCCCGTGCGGTTCCGGTAGAACCGGGGTGGCTCAATGAATGCAGCTGTGTTCTACATTCACATGCTTCTACACATATTCTACTCTCAACTGTAGAATACAGTTGCATTCATATATATATATATATATAACTTATAAGTATATATAAGTATATATGTATATACATAAGTGTTAATCTCATATAAATATAAATATAAATATAAATATATATATATATATATATATAATATATATATATATATATATATATATATAAATGAATTTAAATATTATTATCGGCGTCGTAGAAAGACAATCAACAGAGGAAATTGGTTATTTCTTATCGTAAAAGATCAACTGAGTTTGTATCGAATTCTCATGTCTCAACCAAGAAGAGATGAAATATATATATATATATATATATATATAACTTATAAGTATATATAAGTATATATGTATATACATAAGTGTTAATCTCATATAAATATAAATATAAATATAAATATATATATATATATATATATATATATAAATGATATAAAAAATAAATTATATATATATATATATAAATAAATAATATAATAAATAAATAATATATATAAATAATATATATATATATGTATATTTTTTTTTTTTATATCAGATTAATACTTACAGCTTATACAGAAAGTATTGGTTTTAATCGTATCGGAAGTTACCGATAGAATGTTCGAGTGAGACCTTGTAAAATGTTACTTTTCGGAATGACAGTTCGCTTTAGACTGACTATCTTAGACCGATTCTTTGTTTTTCGGGAAGACAATCCCCACCACCCTAGGATTACGACACCGCACGCGCCAATGATCACGTAGGCCGATTTCTTTATAAAAACGAACAAATCGCAATCGATCTTTCTGGAAGTCGCGGCCAAGTGGCAACCAGACGCTCGTCGATACATTGTATGTTCATTGTATACCCGCCGGGAATGTAATACGGGAGACCCCGGGCGATGGTTAAAAATATGATCCGTAATGAATTCGCGGCGCAAAAACATCCTACGTGGCAAAACGACCGTTTCTGCAGTAACCATAAATGTGGGTCGTAGAGATTATTGAAGGTGCAGAGACACGTGGATGCCCGCTTGGCCCGGGCGCATCGCGCGTGGCGCGGTCAAGGCAAAATCCCACTCGACGTTACGCCCACCACAGAAAAATAAATAAATTAAAAGTCTACAATACAATGGTAAAATCAATTTGGACGTACTGAATACCACTATGGGGGACAGCAGCAATAAGCCACATGGATAAACCAGAATTTCTACAATCCCAGATACTGAGAACAATAGTCAACGCCCCATGGTATGTCAGAAACGAGGATATACGCAGAATTAAAAATACCAACGGTGAAGGAGAACATTTTGGCAGGTATGCAGAAAAATACAAAAGACGAACGACAACACCTCGAAACCAGCGGGCTGCTGAAGCGAGCAAAATTCTCACAGAAAGAAGACTAAAAAGAACTGACCTCGCTGAAGAAATAAAATAATCAAACTCGAATATGGTATTCCGCTGGAGGTAGCCACCCACATGTTATTTAGCAGTTAAATTAAGAAAATTTACCAAATGTCTAGCTCGACAAATTGTAAAATACAAATTAAATAATAAAAAGAAGAAACTAATGATTGACTTCCGACCTTAACTCGAAAAAGCTAAAACTGTTGTTCTGCTCTCACCCGAGATCACGTCAACGAAATAATACACACGATGGAAAATAAACAATACTGTACAGCCGTATTCCTGGACATAGAGAAAGCATTCGACAAAATAAACCACGAAAGCCAACTACAAACACTCAAAGAATAATTCCCGGAACAAGTATACCAAATAATAAAATCATACATAAGCTTACAGAACCTTTACAATAGAAGTAAAGAACGCACATTCCGATGTCAGACATCAAAGCAGGGGTTCCGCAATGAAGCGTCCTAGGGATCGTACACGCTACATACACGGCCAACATACCAACAACTACCAATAGCAAAATATTGAGATTCGCGGACGGCACAGCCGTACTAATCAGGCATATTAACCCTGTAACAGCAGCCAAATTGCTACAAAAACAGAAAATTAGATACAAGACAAACGAATTAAAGCTAACCCTAACGAACGCAATCACGTCACATTCATATCACACTGAGAAAATAGATAACAGCTTCCCGAACGGCACGCAAATAACGCGAACAAGACAAGTCAGCATATCAAATCAATAGTAGACGAAATGCAGGCAGCAAGAAGACAAATGGGCAAATGTTAACAAGCCGAAAATCCAAATTGAGCACAGAAAACAAACTAAAAATATACAAAATAATCATAAAACCAATCTGGACAAAATCTAAACAAAATCGAAACAATTCAAGCCAAAATCCTTAGAACAATAGTAAACGCCCCGTGGTACGTTAGAAACGAGGACATACGGAAAGACCTTGGAAATACCAACGGTCAAGGAGGAGATTTCAGGTGGCAGCTGAAACGTGCAACACAACGAACATCGCAAGAAGACTAAAAAGGAAACACCCAATAGACCTCATACAAGATATAACTTATTTATTTTTATTTTATTTTTTTATTACCAATGAGATATAACACTTTACCAAATGTCCTTCAGGACAAATTGTAAAAAGCAAAATAAACTATTAAAAAAAAAAGAAAAAAAAAGGAAAAAAAAGAAAAAAAAAAAAAGACCGTGAGGAAGACCGGGAGTGTTCGATATCACTAATTGGCTTGCTCGCCTAAAAAACGAGGATGAATCAGGAATCCCTCCTTTCTGGAACGCGAGCGAAGTGATTCGAGGAGTGGTCGAACGTGGCGGCCTCTCCGGTTACTGTGAAATGATTCCTCCGAGTCTCGATAATTGCCCCTGGTACTTGACACCAGTCGAGATCCCTCGGAATTCTTAATTTATGGTGCGAATACGTGTGGCAAGAAAGAAATCGACCTTTCTATGCGTGAAGTGTCAGCTTATATAATCGCCGAGAGACTTTAACACCGGATTAAACAGCACAGCGAACAGATCGCTAACAAAATTAATTTAGTAATGCAACATGTAATTCATCTTTTAAATATTTTTTGATTACCTGTACGAAACACGTACTTGCATTAAATATTTTGTAGCTTTTACGTAAATTATTGGTTTTCTCTTATATTCATTATTGCATGATAATCCCCATAAAATTCAAAGCATTACGTATTCTATACTTGATATATTGTTAACATCAAGATCTGTATTGATTGTATGTGAAGTTTGACCTACATACCTTGATGGCTGAATATCGTGCATTCTACTTATTAAATAAATAATTATTGAAAGAGCACTTACGTACTCGTATAATCTGTACAGAATGCATCACAGCTTGTTTAAAATTATATTCTCGAATAATTAACAAAACAGTGGATGTTAATTGAAGTAAAGAAAGAAAGTGCGGAAGGGATTATCTACTTTCTAGGTAAGCATAATAGATTAACAATTAACAAACAATTCAGGATGCAGGAAATCCTATTATAATAAAATACATGGCTATTCAGTGAAAACATTATAAATATTTATTATTATATGTTTAAGATGACTATTCATGCTGTATATTAATTATTTTTTAAATATACAGAGTGTCTAGAAATTTCTGTCATTTGAAATAACTACCAAACGCGAGAGTAAATAACACGAAGAGGTGTTTTTTAAGCTTTTTTTTACGTGGATTATAATAAATATAAAAATTCCAGTTAAAAATTTTCACGTCGCGTTTTTTAAATGGAACACCGTATTTTTGTTCTCGTACGATGAAAGGACCGAGGACGAATTCGATGCCCTGTTTTCAAGTGGTCTTGAATTAACGGCAACGTCGCAACAGAGGAAATGTCGAAACACACAAGGGCTGAGTTTTTTGTTTCTCTATTTTTTCACTTTACATCGCACGTTCGAAATTCGCATATCGGTTAAAACGCTGCAGCACTCTGTTTGAAAATTTCGATACACAATATGTGCATTCTTGTTTCGATACACCTACGCGTGTGACACCATACGCGAAAAGCATTGTCTACGAAACAGGACCAACAGCTCTTGAAAATAGGAAGAATCGAATTACTGATACACATGCAAGTGTAGTAGAACAAATGGTTGAAAAATTTGTCCGTTTCAACGATACTTTTTCTATAGCGACGTTGCATCAATTCAAAATTATTTGTCAGTAGCGTTTTGAATTTTTCTTTTTTTTTTTACTCTGTTATGACATGCGAATTAAAATGTGATATCCCATCTAAAAGATGCAAAACGACCTTCGACTGGCTTTGAAAATTTTTAACTTTAACATTTTACATTTTTACACTTCTTATTACTATTTTATTTTATTTAATTTTATTTTTAATATTTCTTTTCCACTTATTACATTTCTCCGTATCATCTACCGTTTGGCAGTTATTACCAATTGCAGATATTTGTACAGACGCTACATATTTGATGTAAACATTTGGCAATCTCTGTGTACATTTTCACATTCGTCTCGATCAATATAATCACGATAATTGCGTCTCATTGGTGTATTAATGACATTTCAGTGTTTTATATAGGATACAGAATGTATGCGAAAATGGATTGATAAATAACGCTCACGCGTCACGTAGCTCGAGGACAAAAATAGATGCAATGGTACCGGTAAACCGGGAGCTTGTAGCTTCATTCCTCCCCTATACCATACCAAAAATCAATAACTGTACATGACGCAATTACAGATACCGTTTATGGGGAAGTTGAATATTGACACGATGTCAACGAGACTCAAGCAACGTGCAATAATCGATTTAATAACGAGAAACGTTATAACCGTTATATTATAATATTACCGAATCGATAATGAATAGCCGAGAGCAGCAGTTCTGTATTTACGCCTTACCTTCAGCTGCCGAACATATGAATTGATGGATTCAATATAGTTTGTAATAGCAATTACCATAAAAGCTTATTCACACTATGGTGGATCATTCATTCACCGCACAAATTATTTGTTTTGCGTAGTACCGCATGACACACACATTTCATATGCGGGCGCACAGTAAAGTTAAATTATTAAATGAATTTACACAAGCCAAGTTCAATTACAATTGTATGTAGCACCTTTTCCGAGGAATCAATTGCCAGTATCCTTCCTTAACAGAGTTGCCAACATGTTCAAAGCAAATTGGAAATCTCAAATTGCGCTCTGCCATGGTATTAGTTCAGAATATTGCCGTTATTATTTGAACTTAGTTAGTTAATTGGGAAGCGAGAAACTACAGGCAACTATAATCGAATTTCACTTAAGTGAATTCGTTTAATTATCGCGTTGTATTTGGCGCCCCTTTCTCAAGATCGATTGGCGAATGTTTAAGGCATCTAATACCAACGGACAGAATGTAAATTTAATTCTAACAAAAGGGGAAGAATTAAGATTTATTATTATGCTTAAACATATTATAATATAAGGCATTCAATAATATTCAAATTGCGACTTCTAAACGGATTACAGATTTTTCCTGGCAAAGTTCCACCGTTCCCTCGAAAGCCCGTCATAATTCCTTCGGGAACATCTCTTAAGCGTTTCAATGAAATTGTCGAGCACAGCACTCTTCTGGTCCCCAGCAAACTCAATTTCAATAGAACTACATTTAGCATTAATTATATGCGTAAGATGGGATTTATTCAAATCATGTCGTATAATAAATATTCACAAGATATATGTATACATTAAATATATTGTAATTTCTGTTTTCAGCAGTTTCGCTACTTTTATATAAAACAATATAAAAATGTAAATGTATGTAAGGTGGTTGAAACGACATGGCGAGATCATAATATCGGTCAATAACTATTTAAATATTTTTGTGCTAAATATATTATAAAAAAAATATATATATGTTTATATGTACTTGTATTAAATATTTGTAAATTCTATATACATTATTAGATTGATTGCAAACTTTACCGATGACCGTAATAGTCGTCTACGTCGGTTAAAACTAAATCATAGATATTTATGCAAATTTTTGTAAATTTCAATATTAAATTTTTGTAATTTACAGAATGGAATTTAAAAAATGTTGCATCTACTAAATATTATAAAATCTACTATGTTCTCAATGGAGTTTACAATAAAACTTTACCGTTGAACAACGATCGTCTAAATAAACATAAGTCTGGCGATGTAATTAAACCTGTGTTTTATTTTGAACTACTGATAACGATGAAACTTTTCATGTTGACGATGGTATAAAGAGATACGTGCATCCGCAAAATGAGCAAATGTAGGAAGCGAGTAAATAAATTTCAGAATTGTTAAATATGAAAATTACCGTTACACTGTGGATTTTATCCAACATCATGTACTCTGAACACGACTAAAGGATTAAAACCCCGACATATTTGTTTCGTCCGAAACAAATATATATATATTTGTATATCTATATATATATATGT
The DNA here is from genome assembly GCF_905332965.1 of Bombus pascuorum. Classification (NCBI taxonomy): domain Eukaryota; kingdom Metazoa; phylum Arthropoda; class Insecta; order Hymenoptera; family Apidae; genus Bombus; species Bombus pascuorum. The sequence continues at coordinate 23,079,502 of NC_083489.1, read as the reverse complement.
GTGTGTGTGTGTGTGTGTGTGTGTGTGTGTGTGTGTGTGTGTGTGTGTGTGTGTGTGTGTATATAGATAGATATAGATATACAAATATATATATATACATACACAAATATATAGATAGATATAGATATACAAATATATATATATATATATATATATATATATATATATATATATATATATTTGTTTCGGACGAAACAAATATCTGTCGGGGTTTTAATCCTTTAGTCGTGTTCAGAATACATGATGTTGGATAAAATCCACAGTGTAACGGTAATTTTCATATTTAACAATTCTGAAATTTATTTACTCGCTTCCTACATTTGCTCATATATATATTTGTATATCTATATATATATATATATATATATATATAGATAGATATAGATATACAAATATATATATATATATATATATATATATATATATATATATATATATATATATATATATATATATAGAGAGAGAGAGAGAGAGAGAGAGAGAGAGAGAGAGAGAGAGAGAGAGAGAGAGAGAGAGAGAGAGAGAGAGAGAGAGAGAGAGAGAGAGAGAGAGAGAGAGAGAGAGAGACAGACAGACAGACAGACAGACAGACAGACAGACAGACAGACAGACAGACAGACAGACAGACAGACAGACAGACAGACAGACAGACAGACAGACAGACAGACAGACAGACAGACAGACAGACAGACAGACAGACAGACAGACAGACAGACAGAGTAACATAGATATGTATAGTAACAACATCGCAGGTTTTAGCAAACGTGGACGTTGAAACCAAAGAATATAAGGAAATATCTTCTATTGCAGTAATATCATTTATCCCTTACTTTCTCTTAGATTATCGTCTTTCACTTGCTTCGGCTAATTCATTACGAACGGTACTCGACTCGCTGACAAATTGAAAGCGATTACGTCTTCGGATCCTCTCGCGTGTCGTTTCAGATTTCAGGTTTAATTTTCGAAACTAAATTCCACTTCAGGATCTTCTTACGTTATATACATAATCCTATTTTATCATTAATTATTCGAGGCGATAGAAAGCAGAAATGTATGTAGTTGTTCGTGTGCTAAAATGGCCTTGTAAATTCTAAAAAAAAAAAAAAAAAAGAAAAAGAAAAAGCCTTGGAAAAATGAAAAAACCTTTCTCAATACTGGCCGAATTTCATGTAAAATACTTTTCACGTTGTCACAGTTGAAAGAGATATTTTAGTAGACTTACTCGGATGGATCACCTAGCAGATTACTACACACATACGTTCATCCATATACACACACACATACGCTTCTACTATCGTGAAACATATTTTGCGTCAGTTAAAAACTACGCGTAGGAGAAGAAAACATTTTTCCACACAGTTGTTTGTAATACAATTTGGACGAGATATTTTGCAACGCAATATCGTTTACATGACGCTTTGTACGAGATAGCTCGCAGAGAAATATCGCTCATGTGGCGCTTTGAACGTGATATGTATGTTACACGTTTTTCACTAGAAAGAAAGATCTCGCAAATTCGAGGAACGAATCTCGCAGAATGATTCGCAGAAAAATTAATTTGTAAAATACTGCGTATTTATGAATATAAAAGAGCATCGGTTTCCACGAACAAGTAATCCTATTCCTTTGTCGTATGAAATAATTCAAAGCACGGTATTATGCATAATGGTACGTTACAATCGTTACAAAAGTACCTCGTTTTTTCTATGTAACTCATTCTCCTTACAACGTACGCAGTATTTTGTAGGATGGCATTTCTTTATCGTAGGAGCTATTTTCTTAGGGAAACATCGACATTTAATGCAAAAGAGGAACTTTTTCTGAGATCTTTTTGCTTTGCGATAAAAATTTTCAACTGGTGTAAAATACTTCTTTAATGATCCAGAAATAATGTCTTCTTTTATCTCGCGAAAAGTTTTTCCATCTTCGTGACAAGAGAATATTACAAGACAATTAAATATCGTTATGTTAAGCAAATGTAGAAAATACTTCTCGTGCCATTTCATAAATTTACTTATGGTCAGATTCTCCCGTAAAATTTGATGAATTTCATTTGCTCCACTCATGTATGTGTTATAATCTAGAACGACATTGAGTTTCTACCGGTATTGTCCCGTACCGTGATCGATATTAGTTGACATCACCAAGCGAGGAGAATGTACAGTAGCAAGGGTTGATACTAGCTTCTTGTCTTCCCACGCACAAAAAGCCACCGTTTCGTTATATCTGACTAGCATTTGTCCTTTTTTTCAATTTTTTTATATCTCTTGCAATCGTCCCGTAACGTGGCATTTCCTTTCGTTTTAGACGTACAATACCGCAAACGTTAGTTCCATTTTTATGTAATATTTCGTACAAGGCAGGAGACGAATGGTAATTATTGAGGAACAGAGTTCTTCCTTGTTGAAGCAAATGTTTCGTTAAATGTAATACAATTGAACCGTAGGCATCAAGTGGTTTGGAATTCAAGTCACGTAGCAATTGTCCACTTCGAATTGCATACATAGCCAGTTTCACATTCAGCCAAAACAAAGGTTTTTAGTCCAAAAGTTGCTCGTTTGTTAGGAATATACTGGTTATATGGCAGTCTATCTTCCCATAGCATCACGCTTTCATTAACGACGATATTTCTTTCTTGCCGATACGCGCTTTGAAAGCGTAACGGTAATCTGTCGATAACAGGTTGTACTTTGTACGTTACATCGATGTCTTTTCCATTTATTTTTCTCATTATCCTCGTCGTTAAAATTTAAGAATCGCAGGATTCGCAAGAATTTGTCTCGTGACATAACGTTTCTTATAAATTGAAAGCTGTACATGGGATCGGTATTCCAATACATAGAGATCGTAGGTAAATGGACTATACACGTGTAAATAATAATAGGGATGGCGGAATACATATCAGTAACGGTAATATTATAAGGAAGCCTGGAGAAACCGTATTTCTCGAACGAAGCAAAGGAAATATCCCGCGTATTCGTTTATTAGTCAACGATATTGCGTCGACATATGTGTCTCTTTCGTGTTCCAAAGCGATTAACAACATTTGAACCTGAGATATTTTGTTCAAAGCATCGCATGAATAATATACCGTGAGGTATTTCGTATAAAGCGTTATACGAAACGACATTGCGTTGTAAAATATTTCCTTCTCAAATACGAGAGGATTAAAAGGATAAACATAACAAATGGAATATTGAAACGACGAACAGAATAACAGAGACTGTTTACTTGGAGGTATAAAGTCTGATGAATTTGTTTTGTCCTTGTTTATCTTATCGATTTGAATTAAACGTAATTACCTTTACGTAATTATTATGAATACCTTGTACAGAAACCACTGTACGTTTCAAAAGTCTAAGAAATGAATTTTCGTTTGCAAATTTCACCTATAAATTAGTATACACAAGCAACTTGTACATGCAGATAGAGAAATTCCACTTATTTCCTTGCATTTTGTTTTAAGGATGAAAGGATAAAATGGCTGAACGTAATAATCCTTCTTTCATACCAATTTAATGTAAGAATCGTATCGTTGAATAAACACAAATACCTACAAATCGAAAAATTCTGTTTAAATGAATATGTATGTATACATGCATTTACAATCAAGTTCCATGAATTCGTACCCACGAATTGAAATTATTTTCATATATTCGAGAACAAAAGGACACGTATTTATACGTAACTATCGATACTATCGATTTATACGTAACTATATGTAAGGAAAAGGTATGCTTGTTTCTTTCGTGAAATGCAGATATACACAATTACGTATAATTTCATGGTAAATAAATGTTTAAATAAATATTGCAGAGAGTAATTAGTCGATATACCAATAAGTATTTAAGTATTTATAAATATCGTCTACCAATAAGTATTTATATTTTATTTATTTCATATTTTTAATTTTCTCTTTACGTCAAAAGTTCTCTTCTCCTATCTCAATTATCCCAGAACTTTTCAGGTTTTTCGGCGAAAAACTTTATTGTATAATTTCTTGTGTCGACCAAAGAGTTACAGTCTTTATCATTAAGGGAATTTTGTAATGACCTGAATAGGGGAAAATTTGAGGGTCCAACGTCTGTTGAACACGGTGGGCGTGCTTCAACATCTTTTGTCGAGTAATCAAAGACGCGCAAAGCCACGCATTGTTCTGACGAAACTGAAACTTCTGGACGTTTTTGTTCAATTGCTGTCTCTAATTCGTCTCATTGCGAGCAATATCTTTCCGAATTTATCGTCTGGTCGTTTGTCGTCATAAACAGCGGATATATTGTTTCCTACTTGTGTAGCATTTTTGCCTTTTCGGTAAAAGAAAAGCATCAAATGCCTATAATGCACTTTGTTTCCTTAAAATATTTAGATTTGAAACTAACAAAAATTAATGTATTCTAAGCAAGCCTTTTTCTAAAGATGCATCAAATATCACCTTTTACGATATGTACACAATTCATTCGTTTTCAATCATTCTGATATATTCAGACCTGTTTTAATGCCACCTACTGAACATCGGCACGAAATTTCCCAACAACCCAATGTATCACGTAATATATAATTTAAATATCTTTATAAAACAATCTCGTAACTCCTGTATATATTGCGTATGATGGAGGCAGACATAGTTTTGCTTCTTTCTCCTTTTTATAATTTATCACGTGTCTGATAAAATCTCATACGAATAGTTCATAGAAATAACTCAAATCTAATTTCTATATCACAATATCGAATCTTGATTCTGTAAGTATGATAATATAACCATAGTGTTCAAAGAATAGGAAATCAAAATATATGACTATTTCAGCTTGTTGAAACAGTTTAATAATATGTAAAAATACAATTTTATAGTTTACATGTACATCTATGTTTATATATACGTAAGTACATATATACCATTGATCGTTTTAGATAATAAATGCTGTAAACATACTGTAAAATAAAAATAGGGATAAATAGAAGCTTTTTAAGTTTATGTAATATGTAAATAGCAAATCTGAAAGATCCTAAGAAGTGTATCAGAAAAAGTATAGAATCCAAAAATGACCAAATATTATTTCATTTTATAAGAGTTTTATTTGAAGAAGCTATTACATCTTTATATACTGTAACATTAAATTTGAATACAAGTTTATCTTAGGATAAGTTAAGTTAGTAATTTTGTTATATACGTACATAAAATAATACAAAATATATAAAACTAAATTCTATTTGTTTGTTGCTCATATTCTGGAAATATATAAGTGGAGTATAAACATATAAACATATTGTGGAGTTCTCTGATTTTAATACCACCCAATATCGATAAATGTCATATATATATATATATATATGCAGTATCGAGGGAAAACCCTAAGAAATTGAGATCTACTTGACCATGGATTGTTCACGTCTCTGAAACTTGTGCGTGCCGGGCATACCGGAGTCATGCTATAAGGGGAGGCCGTTAATTAATTGAGAAGCGAGTATTGTCAGGTTGCCAAGGAGTGTGGTCAGCGTGAAAAAGAGCGTTGGAACCGTTGTAACGAGAGTAGCGAATGACAAATGGTGACTACGTGTATATAGATTGGCCGTACATCATACTTGATTTTGTGTTGACGTGAACGATATTAAAAACTACTAGCACTATACTCTCCCCCATTACATTACACGATATGTACACACACACACACACACACACACACACACACACACACACACACACACACACACACACACACACACACACACACACACACACACACACACACACACACACACACACACACACACACACACACACACACACACACACACACCATATATCGTGTAATGTAAAACTTATATACTCCTCTCCGTACCTCTCTGTACCCCTCGGATCAATCTTTGTTTTTAAAGAGAGCTATTCATTTACTTCATACCTCTATTAAGTACACGTCCTTGCCCTGACCGTGACCGCGTCCCATTAATCTAGGGCATCCATAAATCTAGGGCACCCATAAATCTAGGGCACCCATAAATCTAGGGCACCCATATTCGGATTAAATCATAAATAATTATTTCTCAGCTTTATTATTTAAATACAGCTATAATAATAATAAAAAAAAAAAACTGGACTAAAGTATCGGGGACCTTTCCAAACATTTCAAAAGAAAAACTCCAATGTCCTTTCATCTCCGACATATATGTATATATATAATATGTCACACCTACTTTTATCATCAAGTGACATTAAAAAACACAATGTATTGCGTTATCACATTCTCTGCAATTTCCGTATTATTAGCGAGAAGGGAGGTAGTATATTCAGGTAGATTACGAAAGGAACTAATATAATTGTGCTCGACAGAGATGTAACAGGTGCAACTACGCTGCGTGTTATTCATAACGAACAGTGCTTCGGCATCTCGAACATCTACACATCTTGATTTGCAAATAGCTATGCACAGTTGCAACAGATTTAATAAGGTCTCAGAACACTTAACTCGTCCTTCAACGTTTTACAACTTGCAAGATTTCTACGTTGAAAGATACATTATCAATTTGCCAATAAGTTACTTTCAAACACAAACTTATTATTTGTATATTAATTGTTGTTAATATCTTCTCTAATTATAGATATACTTATTATTATTATTATTTTTTTTTTTTGCATCGTAATAATTGTTATTACGCGTTTTCTTATTATCTGAATGATATAATTTTATTACAATTATTAAGTTGTAAATACTGAATTTATTCAAAAATAATGAAGCAAAGATAATTGTTCAGAATCAATTAAATGTATGAAGCAAATTCAATACATTGTACATTATGCATCGCAACATTTCTTTCGTTACAAAAAAAAAGTTATTAATTCATGAATTTAATTAGTACTGATTAGTATTTTTCTTCTCAACTATAAACGAGTTATATAAGACCTATGCTTAATGAAAGGATATATCTGTTACCCACATAAACTCGTTATTCTCAATAAATTGCAGACATTCGATATTTTATTAAGTTTCCTCATCCACTAGCAGCAGCTCATCAATAATGAAAGTTCGTTATTGATCCAAGAATTGATATATCATAAAGAGTATGTGCGTATAGCAGCATCGAGAAAATGTTCAAAATCGTTTCTTTTTTCTTTTTTCTTCGAAAACGAAGCGTCTTCGACTTGTTCTCTCACGATTATATGAAATAGATACAATGGCTCATAAAAGTATTTTGCAACTACTATTTTTATGATAGAAAAGCCAAAAACCAATCTGAAAATATACATAAAAGTTATTTACAAACATATATATTTAATAAAGATTAGCACACAGCATTAATAGCCTCCTTGGTATGCCTAGAAAAAATCTCAAAAGTGGTTCCAGTAAATATTTAGGCTTATTTCATACATATGGAAAATGTTTGATGAAATGTTAAATGACTGTTTAAATACTTTATTGATTTCTACAAAATATCTGCATACTTGTGTTAGGTGTTTTGTAATATCTATGTATATTTTCAGATTTGCTAAAAACTTTACCAATATAGCTATGACAATCGGATTTTGTTACAATACTAATGACATTTCAAAATGTTTCTTTCAAGACATATAGTATAGTATATTCATAAAAGGTGTCTTCTGCAAGAATATGAATACCTTCATGAGCAACTGTATAAAAAGAATGCCGTTACTTGACTCCTATTTTAATCTTCTAAAAGCTTTCCTGATCTTTCGTGGATTGAGTAATCGAGTGGGACTGATCATTGGGCGGTAATTGATGGTGGCAGTATTTTGTTGTACTAGAGTAGACGCAGTATTTCGTTGTACTCGAGTAGACGCAATATCTCGTTGTACTTGAGTAGGTGCACTAAAACAACACATGGCAACACATTTTTTTATGGAAAAAAGATCCTGCTATTAATGTGTAAAATAATTTTATATTTTGTACATACTTAAATTCATAAACACTAAAACGGAACGATGGTCTAGTATTGGGATTAAAATTAAATCCTTCGGACTGGATTGAACCAGGTTCCTAAAAAGGAAATCATATATTAATCATAATAATGTTAATCATTTGTAAAACACAATCATTAACATAGTTGGTATCGCGAACCTCTAATATACTACAATACAATTTTGTAAATTTCTTTCTATACCGCTGTAAAAGTGCTTTCAAAAATAGGAATACAGTAACTCTTATCAGGTCATCGCATTATTCGAAATACTGTTTATCGATAAGTCATGATAGTCATATCTTATGATAGTAGCAATGGAATTTGAAAATGTTACGTATAACGTATATAATATTAGGTTGTCCGAAAAGTTTCTTTCGTTTTATAAGGAAATAATAGATGCACAACATTTTATTTTTATTATATTATTTTACTGAATTTTGAATGAAACGAAAGAAACTTTTGCGACAGCCTAATCTATTGCTAAAAGATTTTTACGAATGTTCGGTGTGTACAGAAGAGTGTACAAAGGGTGTACAGAATATAACAGAATAAATCGATTATCTAATATGCTAGGAATTTTTTCAGTGACTTAATACTTTTAGTTTACTTACAGCTGTATGATCTCCTGGTGACGAATCAAAATTAAACGCGCATTCTAGAGGAATAGATGATGAAGTAGACAATTGTTGACTTTGGGTAACAGGTTGCGATGTAGAAAATGAACTTGTAGTTGGACATTGCGGAAATGCTGCTAGTTCCGGATTAGGTCCGTTAAATGTATAATCGGTGGAATCAATCGATATTTGAATCTGAGTCGATACAGGGGGTATCATATTCGTAGGAAAATTGAATCGAGTCCCAGGCATTACAGCCGGTTCAGTAGGAATGGCGTTAAATATAAATTTTTGATGTACACGTATAAGAGGCGTTGACTCGCCGGTAGACGTTCTAACAGTACTATCACCAGATACTACTGATGTCACTGACAATGTGCCACGTACAGTTGGCATCCCGAGTGTTGTATTATATGTTGTTTCTTTTTGGTTTGTTGGTGTTGAATCGCAAGCTGCAGGTTTATTTTCTAGCACTGGAGAAGTGCAAGATTTACGTGAAATTGCGCCACCAAATTCACATTGTTTATTAGATAAACTAAAAGTAGCTGGTTTTAAAATTGATGATTTGGATGTTTCAGACTTATGCAAAGTTTGTGCTGCAGTAGGTACTTGGAATGCTGGACTTGATAATGTTGTTGTCGTTGTTGCTTTCCAACAGAAAGGCGTAGATCTACTCTCTGCGTTATCACGCGCTGACTCTTTACTTTCTGACGTTGGAGAACCAAGAAACTGACTCGTACTTGTGTCACCAAATGAATATTGTTTTTTAGATAAACTAAAAGTAACTGGTGTTAAAATTGACGATTTGGGAGCTGGAAATTCAAGGTTATTCCATTTATCGGTCCATTCTTCTTGGCATGCACGTGAAACTGGTTCAAGTGTTTGTGCAGTTTTTACGTATTTATTATTTGACAATGTTAGAGCATTAAAAGCGTTGGAAATATGTAATGTATCTACTATTGTACTAGAAGTCTTAATCGCTGGAAATTCTGGCATTGAGTCTTTCTTCAGATTTTCTGAATCTTGCTTTACATCGGCCTTTGCATCATCACCTTCAATTCTTCGAAATTTATTTCTATTTTCTGAGATCGACGAAGCTGTATTTGTATTTTTTCCTCCTTCAAACATGTCGCATATAAAGTTACTTTTAGATATTGTAACATCAATCTCCTGTTGGCCATCTCTGTTAATATCAAATTTAACATTGGCAATATTTGCAGAGATAGATTTAGTCGACGTTGTACCTGGAAATGATTAAATCCTGATAGCAATATTAGCAGTAGAGTTAGCTATATTACAATTTCGACAAAAATAACAGAAATAATCGAATTAACAATTAATGCAGTGAACTGTATAGAAAATGTTTTATTATATATTTCACATATTTTTATAATGTCTTCCTTTTTTAATTGTCCTCGTAATATTATACAAATTCGGAAATTTTAAATTGTACAAAATAGTAGGTCACATTAATATTCGGACCGTCTAAACCAGAATTACTTTTTAGAAATTGGACCAGAGGACTTGAATTTCTTGGAGAAGTTAAAAGGATTAGATTACCAAATGATATGGAAGATAGACTTGGAAAGAAATTGCAATTAGTTGGGATTGCGAAGAAAACAGTAATAGTCATTTGGCATGACATTTTTATCTAAACCTGTAATGACTATTACGATCTTCTAACGATACGTTTCGTAGACTTATGTAGGTTATGTACATGCTTCAAGTTTCATCGAAATCAATTGATGCAGAAAGATGTAAGAATTGTTAGATAGATGTAGAATTGATAGATGTGGAAAACAGGTTTCGTTATTTGCAATTTTATACATATTGCAGTTTTCGCCATTTTGAATATTTAGTTTATACCAATATTGATCGACGAACATTGAGCGCACAGTAGGGGCTAATTAATCAAAATGAAACATTTCATACCACATTATTTACGACGATTAAAAGCAGTTCAGTGAGCATTTAAAGGATTAATCACTTAGAATATAACACGATTTACATATCCACATTTAACACATAGTTAGACAAGCAGAATACACAAATCTGTAGTTAACAGTTATAAATCAATATGAATGATATATGAAATTCGAGATAAAACACAGGATAACCGAATAAGCCAACGCCCAAATCACGTTGAGTACACTCGTTCCCGTCCGAACACGAGAAACTTAAGCAACGCTGGGCACGGGTGGGGTAGTACTAAGATAGGTGATCACTAGGAGGAGGGAACTGCGTGTGGTGTTGGTTTTTTCAGAGGAGATCAGCCCAACATTGAACTGGTTGAGAAGATGAAGCGAGCAGTAATTGAACGAAGAAGGAGATATACGGAGCATGAAAAAGGACAACCCTGATGATTGCCGACGCCCCGGGTATATTTTTACTGGGGTTGTCAGCCCTCAAAGCAGAGAAAGGAGGGCGGGGAAGGGTTTTTAGTGGGTATGGCAACAACATCATCCGCCCGAGTCCCCCACATAACCCCAGTGATGCGGGTCAATGGGTATGCGTAACAGCATTTTTTTCCCCTCCTCGCGCAAAAAAAAGAAAAAAAGGACAACCGAATAAAATAGCCAAGCATAATATGATAGTTTGATAATGGAATCTTGAAGCAGTTTCCTTCGTTCAATGTTACACTATTTTCTTTTACTATTTATGAACAAGGCAATTGTCGAAATGATTGCAAAATGTATTATAATAAAACAGATCGTATTTTTACGGATTGGCAGTTGTGACCGATTTGTAGATTTGTTTAACAATTGCAGTGACATCGTGATGAATTGTGGGGATACACTCCGGCATAATACAGGCTCAGAATCGCGTAATGATAGAAAAACTTTTCCTCCTTTTCCTTTTTTTTTTTTTTTTTTTTTTTTTTTTTTTTTTTTTTTTTTTTTTTTTTTTTTTTACGAGTTTTTAAGATCATCATTTTCCGAAAATGGAATTCTATCGTATGTTCTTTTATATTTTCTCTAATCGTTACATTTATTTATTCTTTATAGAATAATATTAAGATTCTTTGCCTTAAAATGCCTTCGTACTTACGTAACTCATTTTGAGATAGCAGAGGCATGATCATTATGAATATGTTTTCACACACGGACAATAATTCAGTCACGTAGCAGGTGGCAGGTAGCAGGTACATAAAACATATAATTTAACAAACACGAAGATGGCACCCAGCTGGGGGCAGCCACCCACCTGCTATATTTTATTTTTATTCTTTTATTACCAATAAATAAGATATAATATTTTACCAAATGTCCTTCAGGACAAATTGTAAAAACCAAGATAAACTAAAAAAAGATAAAAAAAAAAATAAAAAAAAATAATAAAAACGTAGCATGCAGAGCTGAATTTTATCTGTCCACTTTGAAGAATCACTACGGTTGAAACGAGGATAAAAAGTCGCATTTATGTTGTTTCATTTTAGTACACACAAATGGAAACAGCGTTTATCCGTCGCATCTGTGCGAAGTGAAATATAAATTCGCCGAAAGCGACGTTTTCCGACGAATTGTTCGCTGTATCGATCCGCAGTGAGAGAGTGTAAATTTGACTTTACTTAGAACTCGCAACTACGAGGAACAGTAAGTAATTCCAACATAGAAATTCTCCACGAATTCCAATCTAAAACCTTAAGATCCTTAATAAATGCACCTTTGTACGTAAACCCTCCAATTAGTCAACTACTCGAGTTGTTGGAACAGATCCGCAGGCTAAAAAGACATTATATCTTATACCTAAGCACTAGATTCAAATAGAATCAAATATATTATAAATACTTCTTAATCATGTTATAGTACCACGTCAGATAAATTTATTTAAAATTCTCTAACGAGAATTGATTGTAAAATAAACGCAAAAAAAAAAAAAAAAAAAAAAAAACATATAACTTGACCAAACTACTGACCGCGTTTGACTGACCGCGTCTATACAAAGCATCTGTCGATAACTGCTGCTTAAAACAACTGCAAAACGATTGACAAAGGAAACTAATGTATAAGCATCTTTTGTGTGCTTTATTGATACCGTTCAACGTTCAATATTTTTCATCATATAATTGCAATCCTCTAAAGTTACCTCGAGAATATCGGTATTAAATAACTATTTAATTATTTGGTTATAACTAAAAGTTCCTAACATAATTACAATGTTTCATCTACTTTGTTACAAATGCGTAGCTGATAAAGTTACCTTATTGCAATTACGACGCAATAACTGCAAAATAAAGACTGTACGTATACTTATATTATAAAAATCGTGCAAATAGAATAACAACGGATTGGTGTCCATTTTTTTCTTTTTTCTTTTTTTCTTTTTTTTTTTTTTTTTTTTCTTTTTGGATTACCGATAACTGATAAATTAACGTATTACGAACGTTTTACAGATTAAAACCACTAACAAGCTTTAGGATTTTTATCTGATTTTAGTAAGCACGGTTACCTTCGAATAACAGTAATCCTGTTTTCAACTGTGCATTTTTACACCCGGATGAATATATACTGAAGCAATCGCTTGATAAGTAAGTTTACCGTTTGACAAGGCACATCCTTGATAAGATCCTACTTACTACCAGTATTATATTCCACTAATTATGGATTAACGAGGCAGCCATTCTACATGGCAGTATAAGCAGGAAATGTAGAGTAGGATTCGTTTATACGATACTAGGTTAAAATTGACTTGAACTTCCCTTGAAAGCTTAAAATGGAGTTAAAATCTTTGCCAAATATGTCTTGAACTTGTATGATTCTGAATTATTTATTAATTCGGTTTGGTTTCTAAAGTGGGAGTGAACGATCGATAAAAGGTTCTACATCCTGAAATAAGTCAAGAATTTATAGAATGTGTTTTCACACGGCGCTTAAGTGAATACAGGCAAAAGTGAATCAATAAGAGAAGTTATTCTGCATTTCAAACTAAATCGAAAATGTAGAATAAAATTTCATAGTACCGTTTCTGGGAAAATAAGATTTGAAAATTTATCGAGTAGACGTGCAGCAAGTCGATTCTTAATTCAACGCATTAAACTCTATTTTCTTAAAGACGAAGCTTTACATAGAAGAAACTTGTTTTACATCTTTATTTTCGCAAGCATTAGCCAAATTCACATACATTAAACGAATTCGATTCTCTTGAAAAATCAGATAAATGGAAGAATGTTATTCTTTACTGCATACTTTTTACTTATTTTTGGAGATGGAATACCTCGTATTCCACATCTATCCTTCAAATTTTATTTTCCGTATAATATCTCGTATAATTTCTCGTACTAAGATGCAAGCAAGATGCTAGCAAGCCGCCCTTGAGAGAAGGTTGCTAGCGGGAAGCGTCGTTCCGAGAAAAGTAGATTTCCCGTACCTCCTCTTAGATGGATGGTAGATTTAAGGACTTATTAAAAATAAAGACTATTTGTCCGTTTGAAGGATTTTAATTAACGAAATTCTAAGAATTATAGCGGGTGTTCGGTCTAGCTCCCGTGGTGTCCCGTGGAAATGCATCGCCATCTGGTAATTATCTTGCCCGAAGAATAGGGTCTGTGTGTGGCGAGCCTCGGGGTAGATATCCATTACAACGTTCACTGTCAAGTATCGCTACGACTATTTCTTTTTAAAGGGAGCTATACAATTATTCTGTACCTTTGTTAAGTAAAACGTTTATTCCGTGGTCGTGGCTGCATCTGACAACCAGTTATCGCCTCGAATCCAAACTCGTTATCGCAAATCTCACACAATTATAATCGATTTAATTCACAAAGGTTTATAATAATCGGTTTAATTTATAAAGACAGTATTGGGATATTTTTCAACGAATTCCAAGGGGGGAGGCCCGGTGTCCTTTCATCTCCGACATATTTATATATATAGAGGTTTTCACGTACGAAAAGTTAAATTTATATATATTCTATACAATATTCCATAGAGTAACATTAGAAAGCGTTTTGCAATAATATCTTCAATCGTAGTAGTGTACATGTTCTTCCACTTAATTTCAATTTCGATTATGCTTTGTGAAAAGGCAGTAGTTCCTACGCTCGATAAGAACATAAAATTACAAATTTCACGTTTTCAACATTAACTGATAATTTAACGGGTAAAACCAATTTTAACGAGCGTTCGATCTAATCTTCAAATCACGTGTTTTTCTATAAATGCATCGAACCACTTCGAAACAATGATGGAAAGATTTTACGATAAAATACAAATATACATAAATATCTTAATAATTACCGTTAATAATTACCTAAATCGTCTAACAATATAATCACGCGCTATCCATTGCAACACGAACCAAATACGCTTAACTTTCAGATTGTAGAAGTTTGATAAAACGTTTTTTCATATATATATATATATATATATATATATATATATATATATATATTTCGTTGCATAATTTCGATACGAGATTAAATATTTCTTGTTTGAAGTAAAAATAGCAAATAAAAAGATTAATTACTCCAAGTAACTTTATTTGAAAATAACGCTTGAAAACGAATTATTATTGCTAGAATTGCATTTAATATCGTGCAAATATACATACAATTTCGCCATTACTAGCTTTATTACACATTCTGCAGTAGGTATTCTCAGAAGTAGGTATTTAAACTAAATACTGCGAGATAGAATGCTTGTCTTGTGAACAATTTAAGTTTCCAAGTCTGTGCAAATTATTGCGAAGCTTATAAAATGAGGTATGTGAGATATTCATAAGCTTATTCCACGGAATTTAATACACGGTTATACTGTAAATTTAATGCTTGAAAAGAGGAAGGTTTTTCTTCGAGTCGGGTTGTATACTACCGCATAAAAATTTAATCCTTTACACCACGTTAACGTTTAGATACATTATTTCATTATATATTTCGTCATATACTTTGCAATATATATCGCAAGATATATTTTATTCGCAACATTATTGCAATGATTTTATTCTTTATAACCAATATTGCAATATTGTATTTAGAAGTATTAGGACATTGGTGTGAAATTTGACGATTAACATGCAAAATATAAAAGTCAGAGTATCAACAGAAATCCACTTATATTTTCTCACGTGATCTGTAATTAGAGGTAACTTCAAAATCGTAATTTTATTTTTATACTTCCATGTATAATTCGTTAATTATTATAATAATCTTATAATATAGAATCACTTATTAATCAATCAATAACCGCTGTATACATACCTTGTAGTTTTATCTTTGTATCATTATTTCGTAATATGTTGGATGTAATTTACGATAATGTTATTGTATCTTTATGTTAAATAATGTATTCTACTTATTAACTTGCAGTATGATATGATTATGTATTATAATTTAGTCGCTGGAACCGTGTCATTTGCTATTGCCAATAATTAAATTCTGGACGTTTGTGCATATTAAATTTACAGAAAACGTATGATATATATACGCATATAAAATATGCGCAGTGCGTCAGCAGTACGTCAGTACATCATACAAGCTAATATGTCGAACATTATTATACATATAATATTTAACGATCAATATTTAACAGCACTTCTATAATTATTCTGATATGCGCAGTTTGCGCGATAAATTATCAGGTTTTTGCCCAAATTTGTAAATGTCAACTGATGAAGTTTATGCAGAACAAGGACGTAAAGTTGGATATTCACTATTATACACGTATAAGATGACAGTTGGATACTGTTGAAAATATTGATGATAGAAAAAAATCTAAAGAAAATCAAAAATATTGCACGGGGAAGAAAATTTAGTGTAATTGAATTTTTTGCACGAGGGCATTTCAAGTTCGCTAAACATAATGATGAATTCAACGACTATACTCATTCAAGGTCATTCAAAATCAATCTAAGTCACAGAAAATTTGGTGGTGTTCGTGGTCGATTTTACGAAGCCCACAAGGATTCTCTGTTGCTCGGTACATATTTCCTTGTTCCTTTGATTTTGTTAGTTATGGTACACGGTCGCTATCTACGAGGTTCCGCGAAAGGAAATCTACGTGGGCCATTCGTTTACCTTCTCGGTACATTATGTCAAAAGTAAAATTTTGTAAATAAGCCCACCACCTGTAAACCCCGTCATTCACTTTATTACTGGTTCCCTTCAACGAATTACAATCAATAACAACAAGAAATTCCCGTCCATGTAGATAGTGGCGAAAATGTTTAACGGCGTTTACAACTGCCAACGTCTCTAGTTCATACGAATGATACGTAGAATCCACGGGACTAGTTTTCTTACTATACTATACTATTCTATTAGCCGGTTTTTACCGTCGACCTTATTGGTCAAAATAGCCCCGTATCCACGCGATCTAACGTTAGGATGTAATTCTATCGGATAATTAATTAGGGTCGAACATCATTTACGCCAGTTCATCAGTCAGGACGGAAATTACCTTTTGGCTTATATTTTCATGTTTATCTGTCCAATTTAAGGTAAGCAACAAGATACGAGTAGGCGAGGTCGCCCAAGACCTTGGGAACAGCCAAACGACGTCGTTACGTACTCGTATTGCCCGTTGGGGGTGAAAACTGCTGTACATTCTGTAGAATTAGGATGAATGGGAATTTCATGGAACTCGCTGGCCATGTTCGGGCTAATAAGAGGTAGAAGATATCGATCCGCGACAGTATTTTTATTTAGTTCCCGAAAATCTACGCACAATCTGTCCGAGCCGTCCTTTTTCTTTACGAGTTTTCTTTACATAACCGTGAATTACTAGGCCTTATAATTTTTACTCTAATTAATTCGCTTATTCTATCACGCATTATTCTTCGCTCTTTCTCGCTCAATCTATAAGGGCTTCTTCCTTGCGCGGCAACGTTTGGATCAATAAACCGTATTTCTAGCTGGCTCGTATCTACACGAGAGCGTGGGAAGCCCGTAACGAATGAACTTTTGAACTTTTCGAGAACAAAGATCAAACGACTTTAACCATGATCAAGTACCTCGGTATCAACTTCATAAACATCGATCTTCTTCTCAGCGGTTTTGTCACAGACATTAACAACTTTTGTTTTACAAAGAGCAAGACATTTTCTGTAATATTCACGTTAAAAGCTTGTCTTAAAATTTCACGATCAATCATGATATCATATTCCAAGTAAGTAACTATCAGCAAGGACATGAAAAATGATCTCCCATGTAAAACCATTAATACATACTGTGAACAAAATTTGTGATGTACATTTAATACAAGTGTTTTCTATCTATCCATCGCAGTATTACTAAATCACTCATTCTTTTGCCGGAAAATTTTGGGGCTACGGATTCTTCAATTAGTGAGCATTCAGCTCCCGAAACGATGTTAAATTGGAACGATTCACCCAGATGATTTAATCTACCAATTGGATCTTCCTCTACGCGGGAGTCTACTCGACGTTCGTTATTACAATCGTAGTTTTTCCTCCACAATAACGGACAATTAGGCGCGACATATCCCTTCTAGCGGCACTTGAAGCAAGATGCCGTCGATGATGTGGCTGATCGGTTTTCATCAGAGTTTCGTATATTCTTCACCTGCTCCAATTTTATCCTCTTGCGACAACCCGACATTCGATGTCCGTAGTGGCCACAGTGATGGCACTTTATCCGGGGCTTTCTGACGAAGCCGTCGGCTTCTCCTCGTCGCAGAGAAATCACATTTCACTCTGAAATTGATCTTCCGTCTCTATGTCATTCGTGAGTGCTAGTCGTTAGGAGAGTCGATCTTGTAGACCGAGGCAAAGAGCGGCGGCATTAATTATTTCGGCCGTCAATAAATTTTGCCATCTTGTCTTCAGAAGGGAACGGAGACGATTATCGTAAGCTCCTGAGGATTCGCTCTTCGACAGTCCTTCCTTGTATATCTCCATTAGCGCCGAGGTCGCCGTCTCTTGGCCACCAAAACGCGTGATGAAAAGTTCATTAATTACCGGCTAGGTAATTTCTTCATCGTTCAGTACTTGCGTAATCCAATGCGCTGCAGAACCCTCTAAAGCACGATTCAAGGCAGAAAATAACTCGCTGCCTCGTAAAGGATTTTCTTTCATCATTAGGTTAACGATTATGCACCATGCAGCCGGGTCGGCGCTCACGATACCGGGGTTAAAACGTGGTAGCGTTAAATTTCAAAGTCCGCCGCTCGATCTTTGTTCTCGCGGCTGGGTCAACTCGCGCACAATAGGTCACGAGCTGTTGCATCGTTACAATCGGCACTGATCCCACTTCTGTGATGTCGGGTTATCATTAAGATTAAAGTTAGGGGCATATAACGAATCTTCAGAGGAATTATTCATCGTTGTCACACAATCGAGGTAACGTTTATTAACACAAGTATGGATGTGACAATAACTATATAATAAGTATGGATGTTCGATAACGAATCCGCTGTCGACGGGATAACAGATGTACTTTGCTTAATTTTTTTCATTTTCAATAACTATCATCGACGATGGAAATTCTTTTTGACTAAGAATAATCACTAGCGTTATCGGCGATAAAAAACATTTTTGGATTATTTCTGACCAAATGGTTGGCAAAGCTGATATACATCTAAGAACAATTTATTTGTTATATACATATATGCAAAATGCAGAGGATAGTCGTAGTACAATCGGAAACAGGCTGATTCTACATGAAAAAATAAGTCGAAACTGTAAAATAAAATTTGTTCATATGACGCTTCGTTTCTGATCAAATTTTCAAAATCAAATTTGAAAATTTGTCAAGCATACTTTAATTTTCCTATGTTTTTCCTATATTTTTTTACTTATTTTCAAATGAAATTTAAATCCCTGTCGATTATTTACCCTTATCCGGAATTAAGCAAATTTAGGTATATTTGTCAAATCTTCAAAGTCGATTTTCTTGAAAGCGAAGCCGCAGACGAACGAATACCATACGAAATTGCTTTCATATTTTTCACGTGGAATCACCCCTGCCGGGTCGTACTGCGACTACCGCTCCATCTCGTGTAATAAAATTTTTCGATATGAAATAGCATTTATATTAACTTTTATTCTTACAGTAGATTTCAATTTAATATCTATAATTCGAGAGGGTAACATTTTTGTCCAAATATTGGCTTCGTAAAGACGTCAAAATCCGTAAACGTCAAGCTTTGACAAATAATTTGAAACTTGGTAAACTAGATTTGAGACTTGGTAAACTTGGAAACTAAGATCTTTCAATTCGTTACGTTTCTACGTTCTCGTGATCCCACGAAAAACAGTTTACAAGCTTCAACGTTCCGTCTCTCATGTTACAACCCCTGGTTAACTCCCCAATCTAATTTTTCTGCGCTGATTTGATTCGCTTGCCGAGCGGATTTCAAATTGTATCTACCGATCGATTTGTTGACCAGGCACGTTTCACTTTCGCGACACGACGACTGCGTTTATTCGCAGCAAACGTATTACGTTACATGGAATGTAAAAGCTCCAACACGATACGAGAACAAAGAGGGGCTCTAGTCCCGTTGAAAATGTTTCCGCGGTCGAGGCATACGAGCCGACTCTCCACCTCACTCGCTTTTTCCCTGCCTCGTCCATGATAAAACCAATAGATCGCCTTGGTCGAACAGGAAAAAATTTGATCTCATCTTGTTAATATGAACGTTCCTCCTCCTTAAGCACCAAATGCCGAAGATTTTATGGAAATGGCACGGCTGTTATATTCCTTCGAGGGGGAGCAATGATCGCATAGGCACTATCGGTTTCCATTATACGTCTCGATTCCATATTGTCGATCGCCTATTTGAGGGGGTTGAACGATAGGCGGAAGTATCAGAGGTCGAGGGTTGAAGCTTAGGGAAACGGAGATTGTAACTACAGGTCGGTTAGAGGTATTGCATCGTAATGTTCCGTTGCAGTGTACCGTTGCTCGTAAGTATAGTCCATAAACGTTGGTAATCTGTGACGATATCATTGATAGCTGATAATGTATCTAGGCAATTGAAACGATTTGCGACAACATTATTTAGATTTATTTAAAGTGTAGAAATTAATGGTAAATATGATTATAATTAGAAGTCTAGTATAGTAATTAAAAAAACTATTGGCACATACTGTTATTCTCCAATGAAGCAGTCTTCCGTCAGATTTTGTTCGTCAAACTTTTGTAACCATATTAAAGTACTACTGATATGAAAATGATATTGATAATGAAATGTAGTATATTTTGACCTAATTAATTAGCATGTAAATGCTGTAATAAATAGAATGGTATGCCGATAGTTTCTGTAGCCACGTGTGCCTTTTTATGCAATCACCAAACTATAATAATAAATTATCTATTAAAAAACAGCAACATTATATTTTCCCATCTAGCGTGTACAATTTGCTATTTAAATATCGCTGATTTTAATATCGGAAGTCAAATTACAACTTACAAAGAGATCTGCAAGATTTCTCTTTATCTAATTTATAATCAAAAGATTAAAAAGTTAAAAAATTTGTAGCTGAAGACTTCGTCAATAGTTTTGTAATATTTTACGATTACAAACACCAGTTTTATCGTTGCGTATTAGCTTCGAAAAATTAATTCAATCCGACCATAATATATTATTATATGAAACTAAAGTAATTACGAATGTAGTTATAATAATTTATTCTTAATTTTGTAAAATATACATCAAAAATAAACAAGTGTCTTAATACTTTTTAAGAGTAATGCACACTTTGGTCGATTTGTATGAACAAGACACGAATGCTACTAAAACACATGGTAGAACAAATAAACATCCAGGACCACTTTATTCTCTGTTACAGTCATCCCTGAATATCATAACAGCCTGTTATGCCCGGAGCTATCAAATATTATGGAAGAGTCTTGTTACCGAAAGAATCCATTGTTTTTAGCTCACTCGGTGATAAAGCTATATATACAGTAGATATGATGGAAACGGATTGAATAAATTGATAGATAGAATATTGTGATTAACCGAGGCAATAATATTTAATGTTATTTAACATCTAGATCAATCAGGTATTCAATTCAATCAGTACGACACTGATATAGTTTTAAATGAATAATTATTCCACAACAGGATTATGAAAGATGATTAATTCATACGTTTTAGTAACATTCGTGCATTGTCAAGACAAATCAATTAACATATCCAAATACATAGGAGCGAAATCCTACGTAAACATTACAATTTGGTTTAGACACATGTTTAATTTCAGAATATTATAATTTTAATTGATGTTCTACACTTTATACGACGTATGTTATTAATAATAACATGCACAGATTTTGTTATATAGTATACTTTAATGTCACGATCGTTTATCATATATATGTGAATTTTTAACAAATTAAAAACGGATAAAACGTAGAATATAGATAAATAAATATGACGGATGTAAGTGCAATGAAACAAATCAGCCTATTTCTACAACAAACTGAAATTTAACTTTCAGAAAGACTTTTAACAAACTAGGATTTAACCTAGCCGTTTAGAATGTTGTTCATCCTTATAAAAAGTAACCAATTTTTGTTCTCTTTCCATCAATCACGTACGTATTACGCGCAAATTCTGTCAAACATTTTTAAATACAAAGTGTAAGAATTGTCGATATTTCCAGGGAAATTCAAATTACTTTTCACTGAAATTTCATTGTAGCTTTGGAACGAAATATTTAATTTTTTGTTTCGACATAAATTGATTTATTTTTAGACATTTACAATTTCTATTTATTTGACAATCATCAAATAACGTGCCACACAAACTGTTGTCGTTTAATATTTTGCGACAGTGTTTAAAGAATTCATAGCTAGAAGATAAAGTACGCATTATAGGACTGTGTAAAATAGTACGTAGCAATTGAAATGCTGCACAAAGGAAATTATTTGATCGTTGACCCAATAGAAGTGAAATAGAAATAATTATGTCGTGTCTTATTATCGAGAAATAACCCTTTATCCTTGTTGAAAAATGTATAATAAAATTGGCCAAAATGTACGCCATGCTGTTGTGAGAAATTTATACGTTTCTAACGAATATTCCCGTTTTAAAATTTCATTAGTTACCGCTAAGGGCATTTCATTAAATCTTCCGACGAGAAGAGTAAACAGATAAACAAATTTAAAACCAGAATAATTATTTGCAGAAAGAGAGGAATGTGTTTTTCGATCAAATATGAGAGCATATACATCAGAAAATTTAGTCCAGCGTAAAACCAGAGAAAATTAATACCGTTGCAAAACAAATACACGTAATCCCCTCAGATATTAAACCGCCAATGTAATTTATTTTTGCTCCTCGCTACTTTTAATTTAGTTTTTATCTTTCCGCTAAATTTCATAAGATTTTTCATAAATTTTCATAAATTTTCACAAGTCTAATTTCCATATGTGCATAGTATTATAATATTTATACGTATCTAATATTTGCGTATTATTTTTCTATATTATATTATATTATATTATATTATATTATATTATATTAATAAATATTTTTACGTTATCCCTTTTATACGTATACACCTGCTAAATACTATAAAAAATACTACACTTTGAATGTTTCAAATATTTGTATATCGTCTCTTCAATTTTTACGTCTTTAAAATTGAACATTATTGATTATGACATTATTTCCTATTATATCCTATTATGGAAATTGTTAATTTTAGAGTCATCATTCTTATGGATCTGAATACATTTCTATGCGTACATTATTTTCGTTATAGTCTCCCTATTATCGTATTATAATAGACAGATCCATTGGTTATAAGTTAGACATATACGTACATTTTGCCTGTTTATTCTTTCCAATTTCAAATCTTAGTGCACAAATTGCAGATTTTTCGTATCTGTAGTCAATGATTGACCGGATTTGAAAGTAGTATATAAAAACTGACTGTTGCAGTTTTTCAGCAATGTCATATGATTCTTACAATATGACGACCAGATGCGTAAGTAGATGTGTAGAAAAAAAGATGAAAATAGTATAATAAATAGGAACAAGTTATATATAGATATATAGATAATATATACACTATATATATATTGCTCTCAACTGTTACAAAGACTTCGCGATATCAATGCTAGTAATATTTACTTATATTTTTATAATTATCGATAAATGTACTACAGAAATTGCGAACCACGCGAATAAGTGAACGCAAAAAAAAAAAAAAAAAAAAAAAAAAGAAAAAAGAAGAAAAAAGAAAAAAAGAAATTTTTTCAGGAAGTACCGAACCCTCTGATAATTCCTGTAAAATTCTACCGTAATTCAACACTCGCTTGTAAAATTCTACCGTAATTCAACCCTCACTGTGTTGCTTCCTACGCGCGAATAGAAGCTGGAGGATGCGCCAACGCGGTATGGATGACGGAAGGGGGAAGTTATCGATCGTCCGCCGCAAACACGGTCGAGGAGGCACGCTTCAAAAGAAACGTCCAAGCTACTGATGTTTAGAATAGTTGCGAAAGAACGTTTATGCAATACCTTAAGGACTAAAGACGATATTCTTTCGCTTTACCGACCATAACAGAGCCGATCCTCGCTGTCGAAGATTATACATTCCGTGAATCGACGAGCTGGCCATCGTTGACGTAATTTAACACCGTATCAAAGACCTTAAAAGTATTATAGTTCCTGTCAAACGAGCATCTAGTATCGAGATAACGAACCATTATTTTCCTATAGTACGTCATCATACGCCGTTTTATAATAGGTTCGATCGCGCGATGTAACACGATTTTGGTACCGTTTATCGTCTCACATGCGAAATGAATTTTACTTTTACTATGCATGACTTTCTGTATCAAGACTCTGATGAATTTTAACCTATTAACTAGGGTCATCCTTTGATCAAAAACTTCTATAACCGATCAAAGTCAACGACAAAACCAGCACAGCATAGACGCAATAACTTATATTATATTATTATATTATAATAATATAATAATTTTTGTAACCTCTATATAGATTTTCAGACTCGTTACAAATTTGAGCAGCGTAGTCACGATATATTTGTGTTTTATTACAATATTGGCGAAACTTCAAAATGTTACGTATAGCAAATAGAATATATGTGAGTCGCAACATGTGGACCATTTTGTCGATTTACATCAACAATTCACGAATGTTACTAAAATATATATAGATAAATGACAAATTAATAATCAAAGCCATATTTATTATCTTCTTGTGGAATCATTAGATTTTTTAAATTACGCATAACGGTTGTTACGTCGAATGACACCCTCATCGACCGGATCATCTACCGCGGGCAGACTGGCAACCAGATGTTCGCACATTGTCACGGCGCCCCTTCAATGTCGTGTTTCTAACCGTCGCTAGCGGTCCGCCGGCGTCGTATATCAATACAATGTATCGACGAGTGTATGGTTGCCACCTGGCCGCGAGTTCCAGAGACTTTTATCTCTTGTGACGCTCATATTAGTGTATGACTAATCGTTGAATATAGACGATATTTTAACCTATTAACACAGTGATAAATTCATTAAACCGCTCCGGTTATCCTAATCGAAACACGAGGAACCACTACTTCGCGGTGTCGATTACACGAATCGTAGTGAGAATTTACCCCTCTCGCTGACGCGTTTTCCCCGCGACCGCGTCTCTCCGCGGCCGCGTCTCTCCGCAAACGGTCGTAACAACGTTCGACGAGATAAATACGTCACATAAATACGTGATAGATACGTTTGCATATGGCCTTATACATAAATATGCAAAACATGCATCATACAAAGAACGTGAAATAAAACAATACATTTTTATAGTCTGCTAATCATTCTAACAAACTTCTATCTTTATATATTTCATTTTATTTATTATTTATTCATTAATTTCGTTCTCCTATTTGCATTCTATAAAAAAGCACATTTGCATAAACGTCAGCAGTGTCATAACATGTACAACGTACATATCTATAAAAATGTTCTATGGTAATTGTCGGAAAACTTTCATGAGCCACTGTGTGTAAGTAATACTTGACGTAACTGACAAGCAAAACATACATGGTGAACAAAGGAAAGAGAGAAAAAGAAAAAGAAAAGGGAAAAAAGAAAGAAAGAAAAGGAAAGAAAGAAAGAAAGAAAAGGAAAGAAAAAGAAAGAAAGAAATATTATAATGCAAACTGTAACAGCAGGTAGAACCGCAGAAAAATTCGACTCGATAACCGCAGGAATATCAATGAGCCGGTCGCATTCTTCGATTACAAATAGTTGTTATTGTGACACACGGCAAGCAGAACGTAATTTGCGTTGCTCGTTCGCGATGTGACTGTTAAAACAAACGAGTAACCGGCCCGTGGCTGTTCACTTCGAGAACATCAGAGCTCGTAATGGATGACAGCTATTAGTGTCTGGTGCACGCCCGAAAATTGCTGGCGTTAACTTTATCATCGTGGTCAGTGAAACTGTTGATTATTGTCGGTTACGGTTTAGACGGTATTGGACCATGCTGCAACAAATCATTGGAACGCATCGATTGCCCGGCTAAGCTTCACGCGATTGCTTTTTTCACGCACCGAGTGTGCCGATGGATACGATTAAAAATCAAATTTCGAATAATTTCATACTGGCCAAGGCAGATAGAAAATTGTTAACCTGTTGATAACTAGGTCATTTCTGAACCAGAAACGTCTACAATTAATGAATTAAAAATTTACAAAAAGAATCAACCTCGGTTAAATTAATTATAGTATTTGCAAATATACGTATATAAGTATTGTATACGTATGTACATATGTATGTACGTATGTACATCATTCGACAAGTAACGTCGAATTTTTAAAATGTAAAAATTTAGTTACATTCATTGACGAGTATATACCATTTGTTTCGTTCCTGGAACATGTTCTACCACTGAGGTAATTTTTAAATCCCTCTTTTATAAATATAAATAATGGAAAATATTCCTCTTAACTGGAAATTTTTCCGTAAATGAAACCTGTTAACGTAGCGCTTGAAAATAATAGCATTTATTCTTTTAATTACCAATTCTCGGTTTCTGCAGTTACCATTTCATTTTTATATTGAATTTCTATATTGAAAACATTGATACGTATATTAAATCCCAAATTGAAAACGATATTGATACAATATTTAGCTATTAACCGGTGTATACGGCAGTACACAATATAGAATATACTAAATTTCATTTTCGGAAGAAATAAAAATTATTCTATAACTTTGAATAAAATTTATATTTAATGCACTAAAATATTGTTTTAAACGAAATAGTTTACTTTCGTAATTTTAAATATACACAAATTCATGTTGTTTCGTATAAAGGAAAAATCAAGCTTTGACTAACAAAACTATAATTATTTATGTTTCGGATCAGGAATCGTAAACGAGCAAGTGAGATTTTTATCGGCAAAGCAAAACTTATAATTTGATAGCAAAGGAAGACTATTTTTTAAAGCTGTATAAACCTGCAATATCTTGGTGATTCGATATATGTATCAATATCTTGAATATAAAAATTGTTTTATTTAGGTATAAGATAAAAGTTTGAATATCTAAGCTTAAATGAAGAAAAAAAAAAAAAAAAAAAAAGAAAAAAAAAGAGAATTTAGTATATCAACTGAGGTTTTATTCCACGTTTTCATCTAATCGGTGACTCTACTTAATGTTTTCATCGAAGGTTGGAAATTTTAACCACTGTCCGATTTTATGATAATATTTTCACCTAATATTAATATTCGGATATTAATCCATCGTAACCAAGTCGTCCATAGTTCATTTACGCGACTAAAGCGCAAATGTCGTCGCTATATTCAAAATGCCGCTGATTGGAAAATTAACGGTGTACACGGCAACCGATCAATATGCGTCCTGTACAAACCACTTTCAGATGGATGCAAACGAAATCAGAGTTAAACCTATACTGAAACGGTTCGGTGCAATCAAAACGCAGCTCATCGAAGTGATATAATTTACGGGAGACGTCATTTCGACGTATTTCGAATTTCATGCGGAAAATTACACGAGCCATTTACATTTCTCTCCCATTAACTTTTATCCATTTAGCAATATAAATGTATATCGAAATTCATTTTTTTGCAAAGCTTTCCAGTTTCCAAGCTTTCTGTGTAATATACCTATATCTATACGCGTCTATTTGACGCATTCGAAATGTGCGTAAACCTAGTGTTAAAGTTGTTATATTTTAAAATCAAACAAACGATCATCTCTAATCAATTTCCTTAATCCAACAGTTCTCGGGGAAATAAAGAATATCTAAGTTTTTCAAGTTGGAACTAGATGAACAATCGGAGACAGATACGGCAATCCAATTTACACGTTTTGCATCGTTTTGATAAATAGTTACACGAGATATCTCCTCCACAGTGTCACCCGAGGAATATTATCTCGACCATTTATTAAATATTTCAGCCATAGAAACGAAAGAGTTAAGTAAATACCTGAGCTGCTGTAATTAAAAACTGTAACTGAAAAAGAAAATCGTACAATCTGTGTAACCTAACCCCTCCCTATCTCATAGGTACTATATCTTAAAGGAAAAGCTTATTGCTTATTGCTAAAATTTACTCGAAGATGTAATTTAATTTAACAGGAATAAAAAAGTGAAACACAGCGCACAGATTAGTTGATGACACTTTTGTCACGACATTACGACTGTTCAAAATTCTACAGATATTATCAATATATACATAAACAAGTATACACATATACGTAAATATTTCTGTTTTTTATAAAGATAAGGCTCATAACCGCCAGAAATAAAATTTGAATCAAAAATATTATCCAAATAACATTTTCTAAAGTAAATATCTACAACAAATATTGCAAGAATTATCCGGTTCTAAAATTGTTTGTTCGCTGATATTTCAAGTAGCGCACGCTTTAAATTCTTCCTCCATTTCAGCAGATCTCGAATTTAATTTATTACGAATACAGAGCTTTATCGAAGTTTTGCTTCCTGACCTAAATGATATAATCAACCATAAGGAAACCTTAAAGGAATTTAATAAAACAAAGTCGTAAGAAAAATTAAACAAGTTACCTATTATTGGCATATACATGATACCTGATACTTAAAACAATTCATGGTAATTATTTAGAAAGCTGCCGCCGTCTTGAATTTTTATGCTTTTTTAATATATTGTCGGGCTCATGATTCTAAACAACTTTTTCCTGCACGTATAACCGCTGCTCGGTCTTAATATCCGAGACATTTGCAAAAATCTGTCGATATTACAGTGAATTGTACCTATTGCACGATTATGCGCCCGAGACAACGTATGCTGATTGTCGACCGCTGTGAAGTCTAATCCAATAAAATAACAGCTAACCCAAACCTAATTCTCATCTTTTGTTTATAGTTTATATGTATAGGTTAGAATTAGGTAACATTTTATCAGGCCATTTTATCACCAATGAGATATAAGACTTTACCAAATGTCCTTCAGGGCAAATTGTAAAAACCAAAATAAAATAAAATAAAAAAAAAAAAAAAAAAAAAAAAAAAAAAAAAAAAAAAAGAAAAAAAAAGAAAATATCTTGAAAACTACAAGAGTCCGGCAGTAAAAAGTTGTTAAAAATGTTGATTTCTACAACATATGAAAAAATTATGGAAATCCAAAACAGCAGCGTTCTAAATAATTACACAATTTTCTATATAAATTCTGCTTTTCTTAATTACATTCCCAAAAATATCAATTTGCATAAAAATCCAGAATCTAGTAATAAATAATTTCTTGCTTAAGTATTCTTGTGATCTGTACAAAATATATGTATACTTGTACTAGGTATCTTGTAATTTTTATATATTTTTTCAGATTCGCTTCAAACTTCACCAATATAAAAATAATAGTCGAATCTCATAACAGTTTTAACGGAATTTCAAAATGTTTCGTACAACACGCATAATATGTAATATCAAAAAATATGTGCATGACTGTTCAAATGTTTTCGTGCGTCTGTGCATAAATAAGCAAAAAAAGAAAAAGCGAGAGAAGGAAAACTAACAAGGATTAACTTCGCCATCTCGATCTAATCCCATAATAATGTAGGGTCGACCAATGAGAAATGGGCTTATCCTATAATCACGAAGCCGACCCATGAAATATTGAGCGATAAGATATGTTGGATAGACATCCTATGGTGAAACGTTAGTATTCCTTTCACTAGAGTGGTTCTCAAAGATTAAAAGATGATTGTAGCCAGGTCTGATAGTCGGAGAACGGTTTTTACACGGTCGAAACCCTCGTCCTCTGGTAATACACTTTTACTGTGACGCAATCCACCTGCTACGTACATTTATCGAGGGAACGCGAAATGCGAGCGACAGTATAAAGTACGAGAAGCAGACTTACCGTCCAGGTGTCGATGCTTTTGTTTGAGGACGATCTTTCCCAGATAGCAGACGTTACTCCTCGCAAAAGATATACCAATTTCGTTCACAGTCCTCATGTTCGTTCGGTAAACACTGACAACAAAAAGGAAAATTTCATGTTAAATAGAAAGAATATAGTATTACGAACATTAATACGAACGTGACTTTTTCGACGCTTTTAGAATTTCGAGATCACACATCAGACTATATTGGCATTTCTATGCATTGTATGATTTTGTTGGGAAAATCAGCAACATACAACATTTTTCTGTATATTCTGTAAATCTAAGAGACTCTTTTTGTTAAAATGTTCTTCCATTGAAAAAGATTTTTATTTTATAGAATTCAGAAAAGTTTATGTAATTTCAGAAAACGAATAAAAATAAGTTTACATAAATCAATAATTTGAATATTGTTTACTTCCTCTTTTTACATAGAATTAATAGTAAAACTATTGTTAATATTCTCCTGTGTGAATTTTTTTCAATTTAAATTGTCCTTTAAATAGAATATTTTTTTGCATTTATGCAACAGTTAAAAAAGATTATGAACTTAAAGACACCTTGTAAAAACTTCAAATTAATTTTCAAACTAAAGGTTTAATATATCTCCATTTACGATTTGAAATTTAAGATAATACCACAACTATCTTTGTTAAAAGCACCACATGAAGCCTTTTATAGAAAGAAACTGAAACTAACAGTTCAACATAAGATCATAATTTATCAACTATTTCCTCTGATTTAATTTGCTTAATTTTCGACATTGAAATAGATGCTTTTCTTTTACTGTTATGTAAGTTCTTAAAATATGCAAACGAAAAGTCTTGTAAATATTTCAAAATTTCACGTAATGCAATATACTTTCATTCGAAAATTTCGTTTTCTTAACTTAGAAGTTAAAAACTGTATTTTTTGTCTTATGTCGTAGTTCTAAGTACTTAAGCTCGAGCCCTAGTTTATCGTACTTTAAAATGGCAGATCCCAAGAGCATAGCACAATGAAAAATAGTCTTAAAGTTATATGCTCCTGAGAATCATGTAATTTCAACACGTTCCTTATATTGAATAATAGCTATTAATGGTAATAACTATTGCTAATTGTAATTAGTCCGTTTGTAGCATGTAACCAATTGCATATATATGTAGAAGATGAAAGGACACCGGGCCTTCCCCTTGGAATTCTTTGGAAAATTTCCCAACACTATCTTTATAAATTAAACCGATCATCATAAATCTGTAGTCATCAGAAATCTTTATAAATTAAACTGATCTTTATAAATCTTTAGTCATAAATCTTTGTGAATTAAACCGATTATAATCGTCCGAGATTTGCGATAATGAGCTTGGGCTCGAGGCGACCACTAGTCGCCGAACGTAGCCGCGGTCACGGGATGATGAACGTTTTACCTAACAGAGGTATAGAATTGCATAGATCTCCTTAAACAGAAACAGTTATACCGACATCCAACAGTAAACATTCCAACTGTCCTTGCCCCCTGGCTCGCCACACACAGACCCAATTATTCCCGCAACATGATTGCCAGATGTCGATGCATCATTCACAGTATATGTTCAGCTAGCCTGAGGACCCGCTATAAATTTTAGGATTTAATTGACTAAGGTCCTTCAAATTGACAAACAGTCTTTATCCTAACAGTCCGGAAGATACGGCAGATCTGCTTTCCTCACGAACGACGTTTCCCGCTAGCAACTTTCTTTCAATGGCGGCTAGCATCTTTCTCTAACCACCAACATAGAAATTTCTGTTTTAATTAACAGATTATTTGCGACCAACTCTTATATAGAATTTTAAGTAAATACATAGAAATTAACCAATTAACGGCAACGTCCATTTCCCTCACTTTCTGAACGAGGGTTGTCCTCGACGAATCCGATCATCTCGTGACCTGAGACACACCCCATCATAGTTTTTCTCTGTAGCATCACTGTGATGGAGAGGAACATTCTCGTGCGATCTCATCAGCGAGTAAAACAACGTCCTTACGATCAGTGGATATTTCACGTTTTTAGCAAACAGTCCGACTTAGACTTTGGAAGAAAGTATATTCGTTATCCCGTTAACCGCGGATTCGTTATTGAACCTAAGAACATTGTTGATAGTATCTCGAATATCTAACTATCACGGTTACTTGTTAAATTCTGTGATCTTGTTTTTTATGTTACAAATATTTCAATTTATATTTTGTAGACTTACCATCTTTTCCAGTTGGCAACCAAATTCCTTGATTTATAATGAACGATGGATTTTAAGCCTGTATTATTGCCGAGAACTAGTATTGGTTCGGGTTGACTTCCATTTGCTATGGACGACTCCATTTTTTTATAAGCAATGATTGCTACAATGTCTTGTTGAAATTCGATGTGAACGAGAAATAGTCTGTAAATGAATTTAAACACATAATTAATATATAAAATACAATTGTGCGAGGTATCATAAATTTAATTACAAAATATATAACTCCTTCACCTCTGATATGACCTAGTTGTAAGATCATTTGTAGTTAATTCTATGCAACCACCACCTCTGAAAGAGAACTCGCTGCAAAATTCGAAGCTATTTACATATAGCATTGGCATTTTATTTTCAATATTTACAACATTTTTTAATACTCGAACAACATTCTTCCTCGTTTCATAAACATAATGTATCGGTTCTTCTGAACACTCATTTCGATCGTTTTCACTTTTCGGTTCTGGAAGTTGAGGCGATGATGTAAATTTCATGTGCGGTATAGGTACTGAAATTTGTGGATTTTGCAGGGATAAATTGTAAAATGGTTTGTGTTTAAATCTTTTTCCATCCCTTTCATATAGTGCCTGCATAAAATATGTGCATCTCAGTTATAATATATTCATGTAATAAATTCATTTTTTTTTTTTTTTTTTTTTTTTTTTTTTTTATATATATATGGTTTATTTTGGTTTTTACAATTTGTCATGAAGGACATTTGGTAAAGTGTTATATCTCATTGGTAATAAAAAAAATAAAATAAAAATAAATATAGCATGTGGGTGGCTACCCTCAGCAGGGTGCCAACTTCGTGTTTTCTAAGTTATATCTTTTATGATAAATTCAGTTTGTTAAAAATAATGTGTTTGTCAAAATTTGACATACCTGACCACAGCGATAATACATGCTACCACTGCCACGGCAAAATGATGTTTTGAATACCTCTTCTTCGTAGATAGATACATGAACATATAAATAAGGAAACAACTGTGCCCAAAATAGATCTTCTACTTCTTGGAATGTCTTAGATCCGAAAAATTCGTGAGTCCAACCTGGACCAAAAAGTGCAACAGAAAGTCCTTCGTGTCGTATTTTTTGTAAAGCCTGTAGATTATAATGGTTTAATGAAATATTAAACGATATTATATTATATGCTACAATAAAATAAGTAATATTGTAATTACATATGATGAATTAAATCCACCACCGCCAGGACAACCTCTACCCCAAATATCAAGTCCTACATAAATATCATAAATATCTCTGCTGTGATTTTTTGCAAGTGCCAAACTGTTTTTCAATTTTGATTTCATCCAGTTATAATTCAAGTAAATGGCATCGCAGTTTAAAAAGAAATCTCTGAAACATTGTATTCAGAACATTAAATAAAATTTACAAACAGAAACAATTGTAAAAGTATAAGAGTGTAATAAGCTTACACTCAAGTTTTTACTGTTAAGCTCATTTTGCCAATTTAATTTTCCTTCATTGGTTACGCTATCGTACCATATAATTTCAGAATTTCTAATTGCTTCATGAATATTTTCTGTTAGATATTTTACAAAATAAATTAAATTATTAACTTGCTCACTTTTAATGGTATTTTCAATATTTAATAACCAGCCATCAAACTTATAAAATTTTGCAACAAGTATTAGTGCATCTGCAAATCTTCTTACTTCTTCCTGAGATTCAAGTATAACATCCCAGATACCTTTCTCTTTCCGTAATTACAGTACCAAGAACTTTTACACCATGATTATGTGCTGCATTAATCCATCCAAAAGGGGGCACAGTTATGAAATGATGACTAAAATACACAAAAGTGTCAATAACACTCCAGTGATAAAATAGGTAAGAATCATAAGATTCTGATCCATATATAAATCTGAAAAATCACGGGTATATTATGTATAATATATGAATTAATAAATATAGTGATTTCTATTACCTGTCTTCTAGGTAGCCACCTTTCATATCATGACAGAGCAACGTTTTCGGATGTACTTCTCTATCCAATTTTTCTAACCGCGTTCTTCCTGCGCTTATTTCTAAACCACTGTACACATAATCAGTTGAATCTCGTAGTTCTCCAATTTCTGGCCATGGTTTCAAGTTACCCACGTTATCGAATAATTCTTTTAAGTTTTTGAAAGGTTGTGACTGTGTAACTTCGGTCCTCATCTCTCTGAATTATACTGTTCCACAGATCACTTTCAAATAGTTTTTAATTCATTAACTCAAACAAAGGTTTCTCTTCTTATTTTGGTTCACCGGAAACTTGTATATACATGCGAAGCAGATAGTGTTCCCATCTAACGGAACTGGCATATCAAATTACGTCTCATGATATAATACCATTATCTACCAACTGCTAATGGGCAAAAAGATGTTCATTTCTCTATCTGAAACAAAGTATACAAAATAAAATTATGAATTTATAATGCTCCTACATCAATGTTTATATGATTGTTTCGACTTTGAAAGTAATATTCTTATTTACGCAAGTATATATTCTTTAATATTTTGCAAAAATTATATCGAAACAAACAATTTGGAATAAACATAACTAAGTAAATACTTTAACTTTTTTTTACATTTAATTAAATATTTTATTTGATTTGAGTAGAATTTAACATCTAACCTTTACGTTTAAAATATTACTCTTTCTCATTCTCTCTTTCAATGTTATTTCTTCTGCTTCCGTTTTATGATATTTATGACATTTCTTAGTTCAGATATAAGTAACTTTTTCGTAATTTATAAAAAATGACACTCTTTTTAATTATCGTACACTATTAATCCATTACATGTAATTTAACTTTGTAATTTAACTTTTAGCAACTTAAGATATGTGCATGTACAGAGTAATTTTCTTCCTAAGAATAATCATTCGATATTACGATAATTCCAAAAACTTAAATTAATTTGCAAATAACGTAATGCACAGCCATACACAAGCCATACAAGTTATACTTATGTCCTTTAAGTCACCAGAAATAAATTTTAAATTTTATATTATATATTAATATATATTATAGGGAGAAGCACTATACAAAATAATAATGTTA
The DNA here is from genome assembly GCF_905332965.1 of Bombus pascuorum. Classification (NCBI taxonomy): domain Eukaryota; kingdom Metazoa; phylum Arthropoda; class Insecta; order Hymenoptera; family Apidae; genus Bombus; species Bombus pascuorum. The sequence continues at coordinate 23,044,337 of NC_083489.1, read as the reverse complement.
AAGACATACATGCAATTTATTAGTATAGATACTTACTATATGCAAAGCGTTCTCTTCAAAGATAATATGTCGGCTACCAAACGATCGCCGGCAACCGAACGCATTTCTGGTATTGATAATAATAGTATAGTTACAAGACAGTTGTGTATCTATGTCCAACTATAAAATATGAAATTCGGTGCTTGGTCTCGCGGCATGTCGCATGTCTCATGAGACATAAAATGTATCGTCTACGGTCTACTATGTGAATATATTAATAAACTTAACAAATTTGTTATTATTTTCTCTAGGTAATTTTTCTCCCTCAAGATTCCGAGGAAAGTACTGAACTGTTGACTCGTTACCAGTGTTGACAACATTTCATCATTTGTCACCTTTCCCACTTCATAGTCAGGTTTTTCAAACTAAGAGCGGCATATGGTACATTTGTATTGTACGTGCGAGAGGGAGGTAACGTATAGCACAACCACACACAAGTATGTATCCCCTTCATAGTATGTATGCGAGCGTTGTACGATGGCCTAGGACTCCGTTGAGAGAAAAGAGAGAAGCGCAGTGTGAAAATCTTATGCCCTAGATCTCTGGCGAGTATCACACGTGTAGAGCAATTACGTGAATATTAGAAAAGTGAAGTTCCTTATAATACCTCTCCAAGTCCTCTCCATATTTTAATAGCCGTAAATTGGCGCAGCAGCGCCAAAATTTGAAAGAATAAGGAAACACATATGTACGTATCTTTCTTTTGTGAGACAGAAGAGCTTTATTTTTCTGGTCTTCCAACGTTGCCGTCTGAAGCGTGCTTTCCATTTGCGACTAGCCAGGCGATTATAAAATCCATTGCCGAATATTGCACAATTTTTATTCGTACTACCGCGATTAAGGATCGCGCGCGACTCTAAAATTGCGACTCACCTCGACAAGTCAGTCGCCTGCAACTACAAAGTATACGGAACATGTACGTGCTATTATATCCATCGTCAGAAGAATCGCGCGGGACCGAACGTCATTTTGCTGCTAGAAGTGTGGGCACTCCTTTATAAACGTCATATCGATTAAATAAAAAAAAAACGGGAGTTTTTCTTACATTTCCTCTGTATCTTAAAAATTATTTATCATACGTGAAAAAGTGTCAGTAGAAGATTGTAGATAATAAAATTATCTATAAAATGAGACTCGTTACGTAACGATAAGTTTACAATTTTTATTCTATACATTAGTAGATAGTGCAAAGATTTTTTTCTTAAGTCGTTTATAACGTTAGTTAAAATTGTCATACAATATTGAGGTTTTATGGTATCAGTCATATCAAAATAGGATACGAAATTTCAAATCGATTCGTTTGTTAGTTTTTGTAAAATTAATCAATTAATTTACGAAACGGGAAATTTTTAATTTGTAAGAAAATTATGTGAGTTTACCTTAGTTTATGCTCCGATCTTCTACGCTATGTAGAAGACTTACTCCTCTATTACTAACATTCAACAGATATAAGTATAGTTCAGTGATTCTTTCAGTCTATTAATGAATGTAACTATAATGAATGTAATCATAACATTGCGTACAAATTTTTCTGGAAACGGAATAAAATTAGTATTAACGTCGAATGTGTTATAAGATACTAAGAGGAATTTATACGACAAACAATTAATTTAATATATTTTTACAAATAATTAATTTATTTATATAGGTTATGTTGTTTTCAAACGTGCAACAAAAAGTGAATCAACTTCAAAACAATAGTTAAAATGTACTTTATACTGAAATAAGACACATTTGTATTAACGATATGCTGATGTTACATTTGTCACATAAAAAATATATTATTTATATTTTATAAATGTTAAAAAGTTGATTAATTTGAATATATATAATTTTGAAATTAAATGGAACCGCCTTTATTACAAACCGAAATAGCTCAGTTGGGAGAGCAACATAAGCAAAGTATTTGAAGTAGTCATCAATAACCCCCTAACTACATTCTGCAAAAAAAAAAAACATTATACCAGAAAACCAATTTGGCTTCCGACACAAACACTCCACACTACACGCGACAAACAAACTCACGTCAGACATCTGCTGGGCACTAAACGCAAAACAACGAGTAGCCGCCTGCTTAATAGATCTCGAAAAAGCCTTCGACACAGTCTGGACCACAGGCCTCATTTATAAATTAATAAAAAAAAACTTCCCGAGATACTTAATCAAAATAATATGGGACATGATTACAAACAGAACATTCCTAATGACCGAGGGCTCCCATACATCGAACAAAGAATTCACCATAAAAAACGGACTCCAACAAGGAACTGTAAACTCCCCGCTACTCTTCAACATATACAACAGTGACATATTAAACCTGTTCGACATGAACAAATCTACCCACAAACGCTCCATAGCCTTCGCAGACGACCTAATCATCTACGTAACAGGCCGCAAAACTAAAACAATAAACACAGACCTCCAAGAACTATTCGACAAAATCAATGATTACTACCACACATGGAAACTAAGAATTAACGCAAACAAATGCGAAAGCATACTGTTCAAACCCAAAACCAGCGAAATCGGCCCAGCAGAAAGAAAACACTGCAAAAATTTCCAATTAAAAGAAAAGTCATCCGAAGAGACAATCATACCACACAAAAACTGCGTAAAGTACCTAGGCATAAACATAGATGACAAACTAAATTACAAACAACACATAGAAACCCAACTCGCCAAGGCCAATAAAGCATTCTGGAGAGCAAAGAGACTATTTTACTCGAAACATCTCAAGAATAATATAAAAACATTATGCTACCAAGCTCTAATTAGACCAATTATAACATACGGTTGCCCAATCTGGTACAACATACCAGCATCGCTAATGGAGAGAATCCGCGTTTTCGAAAGAAAATGCATTAGAGCTTGCCAAAATGCGTACAGATCCGAACAGAGCGGATACAAAAAATATATAAAAAACAAAAAAATCTACGACCTAGCCAACATTCACCGCATTGACTGTCACATACTAAAACTAGCAAGAAATCATTTCGCACAAGCGTCAAAAATAAAAGAAAACAGCCTAATCTTCAGCGGCTTATACCCAAACGTACAATATTACAAAAACACAATGAAAACAGGCTACATCCCCCCAGAAGCGTTCCTATACCTAGACGAAAAAAATTACCTCCAAGACCAAAACAATATCCCGATAATTTTCCACATAAAAAGAAAAATAGGGATAAAAACGATACTCTACGAGGAAAACCTAAACGGACTGACTGCAGACACCAGGTGGAGGTACAACATGGCCCTCCCCCAAAAAGACACTAAAGACAAACACAGAAGAAACACAAAAAAATATTGGTGGATTCCAAACCCATAAGAAAATATAAGTGAAAACTACCAATTTGACAAAAAAAAAAAAAAACCATTACTACCACCGTATAACCTAGATGTAAGTACTGTAAATATGTAAATACTATAATCATTGTAAATAATATAATTTAACACCCCCCTCCCCTTCCCACTCATCCCCCCCCCCCCCAAAATCCCACAACGCATAAAAGTAATACACCGAGGAGTCCTGTTTTGCGGCCAAGTTTCAGGACAAAATACAACACACACAAGAATACACAAAAATCACGCACCAATGCGACTTAAACCCAAAAAAACCAAAAAAATAAACGCAAAAACCTAAAACCCACGACACATATTAGACCATGGCTACGTCGTACCGACGCGTATCGGTACTTTTGCCTAATCCACCCTACAACCGAAATTCATTGTTTATTGCGAATAACATACACATGTAATACTCATCTTCTTGGACAATAAACGTTATAAAAAAAAAAAAAAAAATCAGTTGGGAGAGCGTTAGACTGAAGATCTAGATGTCCCCGGTTCGACCCCGGGTTTCGGCAGTTTTCCTTTTCTTTCATCTATTTTTTTTTGTAAATATTTACGTCTTATGTTCAAGTACATGCTATTCAACTAAGAGATATATTTTGTATGTCTTTGGACGAATCATTTTCACATATTTCCGACGATTAACAAAAATTGTTAATATTATTGATAAAAATTATTTAATTTTCGGTCTGATACACGTTTGAGCATTAAAAATATCCAAAAAATTATTTTTTAAATAAAAAGTCAAGGCGACCTTGAGTTTTTAAATGGCATTTTGGACTCCACAGAGTAGCAGCTAACGTCAAGACGAATTCAACATCCTACAATACTATGACTTTTAGATGACCTTCAGATTTACAAATCCGATTTACAAATACGATATGGAAAATTATCCCATTTCTATTAAAACATATATTAGATATAAGACTAATACTGCCAAATGAATAAGTTTTTAAATTTATCCAACGATTATAATAATATTGTCTTGTACTACATCATTACACGTTAGAATGAACTAATACTGTTAACTTAAACTTGTTAAACTTAAATTTCTGAGTTCAAGATCATCTCAAAATGATCTCAGAATCATAATCAATCATGACGATCTCAACTTTTTATCGGAAAAAAATTTGTAATTTACAAACATGTAGTTGATCGAAAATTATCTAACTTTTGTGCAAAACATTCCTTCCAGAAATTGTAGGAAATGCCGCTCAGAAATACTTGAGTATCAGAAATATTTGAAAATTGGCGGTTAAACTTACAGGATATACCCTGTATATATTATTTGAAACATACGTTTGAGATTGAAATAATACTGCAGTAAGTAATACTAAATGAATATACATATATAAATAATAATAAAATTATTGAAAGAACTAAAAACATTTATTATATATATTTTATTATGTATTTACATATACAGGGTGCGCCGTTAGAATCCGGACAAAAGAAGTTTTGTGCAGAAAGTTGTTTATTTAAGTCAATACACAAAAACACATGAAAATGTTGTTATATCTCATTTAAAGGGTCCTTGCTGAGAACTTTTATTCTATGTAACCACCCTCTGCCTCTATGACCTGCTCTATTCTTGCTCTAAAGCGCGAGCACGCTGACTTCAACTGGTCGCGTTTAATTGTCGCGAATTCTGACTCGATAGCAGCTCGTAGGGAGTTGACGTTGGGGTGCCTGCATTTATTAGTTTGTCTCTCGATAACGCCCCACACGTAATAGTCCAATGGGTTTAGGTCGGGACTGTTAGGAGGCCAGAAATCTTTCGACCAAAACATGTCCACATTGTCAGAGAGCCAATTTTGAACAAGATGACTTGTGTGAGCAGGTGCGCCATCTTGTTGAAATAAATACGGCCTTCCAGAAGCCGTAATTTCCATCCACGGCTTTATTACTGTCTTCAGGACCTCCAAATAAACCTCCTTTGTGATTCTTTCGCCTTTTTGGAAGAAGTGCGGAGGCATGACGTCGCCCTCACTTGAGACAACGCTCAAAACGTGAACACTTGCTGGAAATTTGGTTTTGCCCACAACAAAATTAAATTACCGTCGATCTTGGGTAGCTAAAGAATTTTATAATTTCGACCGGCGTTCTCCCGGCGCGAAGACTTTCTATAATCGCCGCTCTTCTATCGTATTCCGGGTTTTGCTTAACGAGTTCTGTCATTTTGAGGTTATAGAAGACTTATTGACATATTTAACTAACTTCAGAGTCAATCAGCACAAACATCTGAATTCTAATATGGTGGGAACTACAAATTGAATTCTGTCCGAATTCTAACGGCGCACCCTGTATATTAAGATCTATGTATTTTTGAATGAAATAAGTATGTATAGTAATAATTACATTAGAGATCCTGTTTACCATTTAATAAATAAGATTTCAATAACTTTCTAGCTATTTTAGGTAGTATAACAATTTTTCAGAAGATTATATGCATTCATCTATTACAAATTATCTATGCTAGCATGAACATGAAAACTTATAGCTTTTTGCAAAATATTTAATGTTTGATTACATATTTTTTTTGTTTTTATGTGATTAGTTTTTTATTTTATTTTGGTTATTTTACAATTTGTCCTTGTGGACATTTGGTAAAGTGTTATATCTCGTTGGTGAAGAAAAAAAAATAAAATAAAATAAAAAATAAATATAGCATGTGGGTGGCTACCCCCAGCGGGGTGCCAGCTTCGTTTTTTCTAAGTTATATCTTTTATGTTTTGATTACATATGTAGATAAAAATATAAGCAACAATTTTTCAATAGTAACGGTAACAGGAAAAAAATGAAACTATAAACTTAGTATCGTAAAAACATCGTATCTATAATAATATTAATTAATATATATTAATTAATATAATTAAATTAATCATTGGTAGAAATTGGTATCAACAAAAATCTATTATATTTACATTTATTGTTTCTAGCCAATATACTAACAATATAACTTTTATATAATATAACTATAATAATTTATTATAATATAACTTTTGGAATATTTAGAATTGGATTTTATTCCAGTTGTTAGTGAGTAATATCCATTTTCCATGTCGTTATTTCGTATAATGTTCTTTTTTAAGTATTTATGACAGTGAAAAGATTTTTCTATGATAGTATTTGCGTTAATACGTGATCATGTTTATGGTTGAAATAATAACGTTCTTTGAAACCGATGGGCTACATATCTGGCTAATGCGTCTGACAGCGACGAATACTCTCATGCGAGTAAACACTAAACGACCCGGTTTTCGGACGAAAAACAATACAGATTGGAATTACTTTGCGTACATAATACACGAAAAAACTGAATCATGGTTGAACGAGAATTTTCAGATAATATATTATCGTTTTCGAATCGGTAAAAAAATTGATGGAAAGCCAATTTGTCTTTTAAACTTATATCGGTATATACACTTACATATGTGGAACGCATAATAATAATATTTTTTAGTGAGTGTTACTGGTGTGCACTTTTCACTCACCACTGAATCCGGCTCGAAGGACCAAATGTTACAACCGTTCGTGGAGAGACGCCGTCGCGAGGGAAACGCGTCCGACGGGAGGCGTAAATTCTCGCTACGATTCGATTAATCGATGCCGCGAAATAGTCGTTCCCCTTGTTTCGGTTAACGTAACAGGGGTGGTTTAATGAATGAAACCTGTTAACACTGTGTTAACAGGTTGATATATCGTCTATATTCAACAATCACTTATACAATAATATAAGCGTCACAAAGTATTTGGCGATACGTACAATTAATGTGTTACAGAGAAATTCTACCCGACTTTACGATGTCTCTCGATGAATTCGTTGGATTAAGCGACTTTATTCGTCAGTATGCAGCTCTCGATGTATGCGGTTATACCTTAGAAACTGTTTGGTTTACGGGTAGAGTGGTTGTTCTACTTGTTGATTGCTTGGACGATCAGAACGAACTGACTTGAAAGTGATGATACTGTGTCGGAGGAGAGCTAAGGAAGGGTGTGTCTAACGCACACAATCAGCGGATTTGTTAATGACATGTTTTTGCCGGAAAAGTGAGGGTAATAGATGTTATTTCCATTGGCTACTAAAATCGTCGATGGACTAGGAAGGGTCTTAACTACCCCTTGAAGGGAAGCTGACAGTAGGTGGCATTGCCCGTGTGCAAAATTAACTTTCGTGTGTTTTCCAGCTGCGAGCCAGAAACCCTAGAAAACGCTTTCGTGAAAAGGCGTTTGTTCGATATGAAGCACTTTCGCTAGAGTTTTCTGAGATTTATGGTTAATCCGCGAGCGGTTCAGGTAGAGAGTCGGCCGTCGTAACAATATGAATTTAGTTTTATTTGATTATTAATAATATAATTAAGTTTATTAGAGTTCGGGCTTACTTTAATTGTTAGAATTTGATCATAATCACTTGCGTTAACTACTAAAATTGGCCTAATGGTTATGAATAATCGTTGATATATGTAACTGCTTTCGTTCATCTTATTTTTCTATCTTTGTTTCTAATGAAGACAGAAGAGAAAATATGTATGTTGAAATTACATTATTTATTGGCTAATATTTAATAAGTTTTCAACTAATTTCAATTAGATTTAAAAATTACGAATTATTATAGTTCTTAATAGTTAATATACGTTATACTGTACTTACTAGGAACTTTCAATTTTAGATGGTCAATTTTTATTCCTTTTTCACTTTTTATTATAAATGCTCTATAAACTGAAAAAAATAACTTTGATAATATAAAAATATATTTTAGTATGGGTATACCTTAAGAACAATGTAAGCGAAATTTTTTAAACACGAATAAAAAGTAGAGGCGAGAAGAATCTGAATAACTGTAATTTGACTTTTCTTCAAAAAAATTAATTGTTAATTAAATTTTCGAATTGTTCACGATAGATTGAAATCTACAGATATAGGTAAATATGCTTTGCCAATATATTAAAGATCAGATAAATAACAATTCATTGCTATTCGAAATAAATACATAAGATCATTCTGTTCGAATGTAAAGTTTGTTAACAATAGATAATAACATTAAATCTCTACATTACTAAAAATGGAAATAAATTTTTATAACAGCGAACTTTGTTTTAATTTCAATACAAAATTTTAATTTTTCAGTTCAAGAAGATAATTCACTTAATGGAAGACATATTTCCATGCATTAATCATACATATGTATATTAAAAACAACAAAGTGGTATGAACCATAGGCTTTTATATGCTTTACATAATTTGATAAGCTGACCCAAAATTAAGATTGTATTGATATAGATTGTACAAAAATCGTTGGTTTTATAATCATTTAATGCGCATGCAAAATCTGTCCCAAATTCGAAATGGAAAAAGTCATCTACGAATATTTTTCTGAAAAGATGAACATTGAAAAAAAAGAAATTTAAAGGACTGAAATGAAACATTCTCTTTTGATCAAATTCAAGTAACAACTAAATGCTTTAAAATTATTTGGAGAATTTTTGTATTAAAAGTTCTAATGAAAGAATATGAGAAATTGTTTGGGAAATTTTTCAGTCTTTCAGTTTATGAATTGAAATTGCGATCCTTCTTTCAGGTAAAATATGTTCTTATAAAAGTGGATTGTAACTTAATAATTAATTCCATAATTATTTAATTTAAAGAAGAAGTTAAAAGCTCGTAAATGACTAAACTTACATTTAATAAAAAAAAAAAAAAAAAAAACTGAGTAAAAATTAAAAGGTTTGTAATATGAAAAACTATATTAAATTAATTAAATAAAATTAAAATAATATCAATTTTAACAATAATATTTATATTATATATATTATATATTATATTAACAATAATAAAATTTAATAATAATATTAATATTATTCTTGATGGAATTATTCATAATTTCATTATTTTTTCTTGTGTTTATTTTATTTCATAAAAAATATGTATATCAAAAATAAAATTTAAATATAAAGTTTAATTGTTCAATCTTCATTCATTATACTTAAACAAAGTATACGCTTCATGCGATTAGGTTTCCAATCTCTCCTCGTTATATACATTGCAACATAAATTTCATTTATTTTTCAGAAACTGTATTCCGTAATGGATTTAATTAAGGGTTCCTAACACTGAAACCATGATCTATGCTCTACAACTATTTAACGTTGGAAAATTAGATCTTTTATATGGACACTGGTAACTTTTGACATGTTGTTTCAGCACATGTCGATATCGTTATCCTTGTTTTGTTAAAAAAGGATGATACATATACCAATTTATTTCAAAACATTGTAATTGTCATATCAATCTTTAATATAGCCAATATTGAAACAATTATAATACAAAATACAGATATTAATACAAAATGTTATATGTACGATATTTCAACAAAGATATGAGAAGTTATTTAATTCTATAAAATTCTATACAAGAAAGGGTATCAAAATAATAAAGGAAAAAAGGAATGAAAACAATTACCAATATTAACTTCATTATTCTATCATTACGTTAGAATTTAATGGAAAGTAGCTTTAAAAATCATAAACATATCTTTAAAAAATGCCACAATATTATTATTAGTTCGTTCTGATCGTCCAAGCAATCAATAAGTGGAACAACCACTCTACCCGTAAACCAAACAGTTTCTAAGGTATAACCGCATACATCGAGAGCTGCATACTGACGAATAAAGTCGCTTAATCCAACGAATTCATCGAGAGACATCGTAAAGTCGGGTAGAATTTCTCTGTAACACATTAATTGTACGTATCGCCAAATACTTTGTGACGCTTATATTATTGTATAAGTGATTGTTGAATATAGACGATATATCAACCTGTTAACACAGTGTTAACAGGTTTCATTCATTAAACCACCCCTGTTACGTTAACCGAAACAAGGGGAACGACTATTTCGCGGCATCGATTAACCGAATCGTAGCGAGAATTTACGCCTCCCGTCGGACGCGTTTTCCTCGCGACGGCGTCTCTCCACGAACGGTTGTAACATTTGGTCCTTCGAGCCGGATTCAGTGGTGAGTGAAAAGTGCACACCAGTAACACTCACTAACATACAGTGCCACTTGAATCCAACATAATCAACGGCGGAAGCGTTACCACTTGAGTGAAGTCGGTAACGCCAGAGCCGTCAATTCTGAATAGGCAAAACCCGATAGTTGAAGAAAGCAACCACGCAACCTCCCGCCGCAACTGGAACACCGCAATCGTCAACATAACGATATTCAACAACTTCGATCTGACGACAAAACGCGTCACTCTCGGCAAGGATCACCTTCCTCACGAAACGTACGTCAACGACATTCCGCTACACAGTGACGAGTGACCACTGCAGCCGAAACAACTCCGCATCGGGAATCACCGATCGCACATCATAAGCATCACCTTCGGTAACGAAGTATCTTCTTCACAAACAATGGAAAACGAAGAAAGAATCACCGAATTGCATGAGGAGTGGCAATATCTAAACGACGAATTCAAGAGCGTATGGAACCTACTCGACGGCTACGAACTGTCCGGTCAGCGCAACAAGGCCGTCTTAATATCTTATCGAAAACTATTTGACGACATTTGCAAACGATTGAACATTGTCATTGACGAATTGCTCGAGATCGACGACAAGAAACCTGAGAACTTACTGGATTTCTATATACAACTGATAATACAATTCAACAACGAAATTGATTCTTCCTCAATGGATGCCTCCAACACAGTGGCGAATCCACAACCACCGGAATGCAGCAGCAACACTTGCAGCAGTGTCCAGAGACGTAAGAATGATTTCAATAATAACAGTAACAATGTTCATACTTTGCCGACGGAGAAAGTCGTATCGAATCTAGCGCCGATTCCGTCGCATGACACGCGAAGTTCATTGCATAACAACAACAACAACAACAGCAACAACAACAACAACAACAGCAACAACAACATCAGCAGCAGCAGCAACAACAACAACAACAACAACAACAACAACAACAACAACAACAACAACAACAACAACAGCAGCGACAACAACAGCAACAACAGCAACAACAACATCAGCAGCAGCAACAACAACAACAACAACAGCAACAACAACAACAACAACAACAACAATAATAATAATAATAATACTTGCAGCATCGCGACACTCTGATTCAACGCCACCAAACGCATTGAATCAGGCAATCATTCACGATGATATGGATTGGGCGAAAGAGAAGACCTCACCAGGCGACAATTCGTTGCAACCATTGACCTATACGAATTCGTTACAGGATGTCCCATGTCCTATCACGATAATTGATAATGTAGAGAGCAACACGTTAAACTCCGTCGATGACACGATAAAAGAGTTCGATCTTTTATCTCTATAGAATTTTGATCGGTAGCCTTTCAACGGGGGGAGTATGTTGAATATAGACGATATATCAACCTGTTAACAGTGTTAAATTCATCAAACCACCCCTGTTATTTTAACCGAAACAAGGGGAACGACTATTTCGCGGCGCCGATTAACCGAATCGTAGAGAGAATTTACGCGTCCCGCCGACGCGTTTTCCTCGCGACGGTGTCTCTCCGCGAATGGTCGTAACACATATTATCATATTATTCTCGTAAGTTACTTACACAACTTATTATATACCTGTGTTTTGAGAGTTTCGTATAATAAAAACAATAAACATTTTTTGTTTCTAGAAGTTACAATGATTGTCGCATTCCTACCTTAACCTTTACTCTATTAACGAGCAATCGTCTTTCGAAACACGTCGCAGCTCATAAATATGTAAATGCATAATGTCTATAATCATCATAAATGAGAAAATTACGTTTTTCTATAAATGTGTTTTTCAATCTATAAACTCAGATTTGATGTTCTCGCGTGCCTGTTGCTCTGCAGCGCATATGTATGTGCTCACTCGTTAAAGCATATATACGCACACAAGCACACCCATATGCGCGCACATACTCCCACGTTCGAAATGGAAATCGCGTATTACACGGGGGTAGACTAGAAAAGGAAAACCACGTCGAATGTCAGATTTGCCTGACAACAGGAGCTTGCAAAGTATGTTTCCATGGTATCCACGGTATCCATGGAACTCATATACGCACACAGGCAAAGGCACTTTTTAAATCTGAGAAAAAATTAGGCGAGGGTTGCGTGGGGTTAATAATGGCCATTCGCGCGATCCTGATTGGTCAATACTCGATCGTGCGCGTTGCTGCTTTTTCGCAAACGGTGCAAGCAGGCTCCGTGCGCTGTGCTCTGTGTTCAGTCGAGTTCCATCGTCTGGCGAAGAAAGTAGCCAGTTTCATTAAATCGTCATTATGGGTATATTCACCATCATCCTTATTTACTGGTTCGACCGACACCTCGGCAATCGATACTATTGTAAGTAATGTTTCTTCGATTTAACCCTCGATTTAACAGATTCACGAATTTATAACTATTTATTTCATTAGTCGTGATTCTTCGCGTCGCGTGTTATCGATGCTTCAAATGCACTGTTCCTTGGTTGATCAATCGTTCTTTGATTTCTTTCGTAATTGGTTAATTTTCGATGCTGAAATCGCGTTCTACTTATTCTGTTAATTTTTGTGGCCGCGCTCTTTTTATCGTATTACGGAAAATACGACTTTTGAGTCTCGGTGTGTTTTACTTTCGGGAAATATCGTCCCGCTACAAATCCCTTAAAAGTCTCTTTATGATAATCCTATATAACATGTAAATTTCATCCGCGACTTTCTATAGGGAGATACGAAAATCGCCGCCGGCTAATAATTGTTGATCTAGGAAATGTAAAGACGTGATTGATAGTTGGTAACTGAATGTTGTTGTTTTCATTTAATATTGTAGAATTTCATAGGTTGATATAAAATGTTTTTAATTGAACAATTATGAAATACATATTTCATGTGAGAAATTTCAAACAAGAATAAAAATGTATATAAATTTCAGCGAGTTGCAGAATATCGGGGATAATTTATAATACATGAATTCAATGTTATTCGATTCTGGAAATAAATATAAAAATAGTGCAAATAATTTTTTAGCATCTAACACATTTTACACGTATTTTTTTTTTTTTTTTATAACGTTTATTGTCCAAGAAGATGAGTATTACATGTGTATGTTATTCGCAATAAACAATGAATTTCGGTTGTAGGGTGGATTAGGCAAAAGTACCGATACGCGTCAGTACGACGTAGCCATGGTCTAATATGTGTCGTGGATTTTCGGTTTTTGCGTTTATTTTTTTGGTTTTTTTGGGTTTAAGTCGCATTGGTGCGTGATTTTTGTGTATTCTTGTGTGTGTTGTATTTTGTCCTGAAACTTGGCCGCAAAACAGGACTCCTCGGTGTATTACTTTTATGCGTTGTGGGATTTTGGGGGGGGGGATGAGAGGGAAGGGGAGGGGGTGTTAATTTATATTATTTACAATGATTATAGTATTTACATATTTACAGTACTTACATCTAGGTTATACGGTGGTAGTAATGGTTTTTTTTTTTTTTTGTCAAATTGGTAGTTTTCACTTATATTTTCTTATGGGTTTGGAATCCACCAATATTTTTTTGTGTTTCTTCTGTGTTTGTCTTTAGTGTCTTTTTGGGGGAGGGCCATGTTGTACCTCCACCTGGTGTCTGCAGTCAGTCCGTTTAGGTTTTCCTCGTAGAGTATCGTTTTTATCCCTATTTTTCTTTTTATGTGGAAAATTATCGGGATATTGTTTTGGTCTTGGAGGTAATTTTTTTCGTCTAGGTATAGGAACGCTTCTGGGGGGATGTAGCCTGTTTTCATTGTGTTTTTGTAATATTGTACGTTTGGGTATAAGCCGCTGAAGATTAGGCTGTTTTCTTTTATTTTTGACGCTTGTGCGAAATGATTTCTTGCTAGTTTTAGTATGTGACAGTCAATGCGGTGAATGTTGGCTAGGTCGTAGATTTTTTTGTTTTTTATATATTTTTTGTATCCGCTCTGTTCGGATCTGTACGCATTTTGGCAAGCTCTAATGCATTTTCTTTCGAAAACGCGGATTCTCTCCATTAGCGATGCTGGTATGTTGTACCAGATTGGGCAACCGTATGTTATAATTGGTCTAATTAGAGCTTGGTAGCATAATGTTTTTATATTATTCTTGAGATGTTTCGAGTAAAATAGTCTCTTTGCTCTCCAGAATGCTTTATTGGCCTTGGCGAGTTGGGTTTCTATGTGTTGTTTGTAATTTAGTTTGTCATCTATGTTTATGCCTAGGTACTTTACGCAGTTTTTGTGTGGTATGATTGTCTCTTCGGATGACTTTTCTTTTAATTGGAAATTTTTGCAGTGTTTTCTTTCTGCTGGGCCGATTTCGCTGGTTTTGGGTTTGAACAGTATGCTTTCGCATTTGTTTGCGTTAATTCTTAGTTCCCATGTGTGGTAGTAATCATTGATTTTGTCGAATAGTTCTTGGAGGTCTGTGTTTATTGTTTTAGTTTTGCGGCCTGTTACGTAGATGATTAGGTCGTCTGCGAAGGCTATGGAGCGTTTGTGGGTAGATTTGTTCATGTCGAACAGGTTTAATATGTCACTGTTGTATATGTTGAAGAGTAGCGGGGAGTTTACAGTTCCTTGTTGGAGTCCGTTTTTTATGGTGAATTCTTTGTTCGATGTATGGGAGCCCTCGGTCATTAGGAATGTTCTGTTTGTAATCATGTCCCATATTATTTTGATTAAGTATCTCGGGAAGTTTTTTTTTATTAATTTATAAATGAGGCCTGTGGTCCAGACTGTGTCAAAGGCTTTTTCGAGATCTATTAAGCAGGCGGCTACTCGTTGTTTTGCGTTTAGTGCCCAGCAGATGTCTGACGTGAGTTTGTTTGTCGCGTGTAGTGTGGAGTGTTTGTGTCGGAAGCCAAATTGGTTTTCTGGTATAATGTTTTTTTTTTTTGCAGAATGTAGTTAGGGGGTTATTGATGACTACTTCAAATACTTTGCTTATGTTGGGGAGGAGACTTATTGGTCGTAGGTTTGTGAGTGATGAGCCGTCTTTATTTTTTTTTGTGATTGCTATTATTTTGGCTTTTTTCCACTTTTTCGGGAAGTATGCGTTGTTTAGCGCATTGTTGAATATTACTGTGTAGTACCATTTTATTTTGTTTGGTAGGTGCTTAAGTGAGATGTTCGGGATGCCGTCGAAGCCGGAGGATTTTTTATTATTTAGCTTGGCGAAGATTTTGTTTAGTTGGTTATAATTTGTAAAGTAATTTATTTCTGTTTCTGGTTGTTTGGGATTGTCTGAGGTGTTTTCGTTTGAGAACGTGCAGACTGTTTTGTTTAACGTTATGTCTTGTTCTATTTCGTTTTTGAGTTTGTTCGTTTCTGCGATGATGATTCTGTTTAATTCTTCTCGGCCCATGTGTTCGTTTTGGGTATGTGTTTGGAGAAGTGGGTGCCTATGATGTCTAGTTTTTCTGTTGTTTTAGTTATTATGAAGTTATTCTCGGTGTCTTTGCTGGTGTTGTGTATCTCTATACCTGCTTCTTGGATGAGGGGAGCTTTCTCTGGGGGCAATTTGAGCGGAGTGCTGGGGTTTTGTTCTTTCGGTCTGAAGATTTGATTTATTTGTGGGAACATGTTGGCTGAGTCGTTTTTGGAGATATTTTTTATTTTGTTTGACCAGTAGAGGTTTATAGAGTTTGCGAATTCTTGTTTCTGTTGTAATTTTATTTTGTGTAGTAGGTATTTTAGGTATTCTAATTCCTCTCTTTTGTCGTAAGAGTAGTTGTGTTTTATATTGTTTATTTTGGAGAGTATGTAGCTTTTGTCTCGTTGTAGTTCTTTTATTTTGTTGTTGATATATAGATCGCAAGAGTTTTTTTGTTTGAAGGTTGGGACGGATTTTTGGAGTGCGCTTTGTATGTGTTTTTCGATTTCGTCTATGTATGTGTCGATTTGTCTGTTTGTTAGGTTGACGTTGTTGTAGATATTTAGGTCGCATTTCTGATCGAGTAGTTTTTGGAATTTTTTCCAGTTTGTCTTTTTGCATTTTACACGTATAATATATATATAGATGACGCACAAATCCCATTCTGCAATACCTTTTCAACGGGTGCGCGGATTAACGCATAGTCCTTCCAAATCAATTTTCTCGCGATTCAAAGGAAAACCAGCCGCAAGGACGAATATTGTTTTCGATAAATCAGCATTTTCGCAAGACAATAGAAAAGTGCTCATTTCATGCACACGCTGGGGAAGAAGTAGTTCGCGTACGTTCGGACTCTTAAGCATCTACTTGCCCGTTCTTTTTTCACGCTTTTTCCCGCTTTTCCCGCGTTTCTCCTGCTTTTTCCCTGCTTTTCTCCCGCCTTTTTTCTTGTATTCTCCGGTTCGAAATCCCGCTGGGAGAAGCACAATCGCTAACGGGTCTCATTTTCCGCTCTCATACGAGAGCAACATGCTATTTTCCGTCTCATTCCCTTTTTCTCTCCGTTTATCCGTTCCTCGTTGTTTGCACGTTCGTCCGTGCATCGAGTGCCCCACACGACTAACCGCGGAATCTCCTAACTTTCGATATCTCTAGCAGGATTTTTCTGGCATCCTATCAAGTTCTATAGAAAATTGAAACGTCCTTCTATCGTTTTTATCGTATTGTTTTGATTTTTTTTCGCCTCTCGTCTCTTCATTTTAATTCGCGTGTACGATTCGATAATAGGAGACGTATTAATTTATCGGTTACTCAGATTCGTATAACGATGACGGTAATGCGGTGTGATTACGGCGAGATATATTATTGAACGTGTTAATAAATTGAAAATTGTGGTTTATGTATGTGGTTTATGTTTATGTATTCATGGGAATAACATATGTCCCAGATGTCTTCATCGAGCTTCCTTCAACCTTTGTCTACACCTTCCATCTGTTCTGCTCTGTTCTATTTACCTCCTCCTGCTTATCTCGTACTTACGTTATATTCGATAGTACTTATGTGTTTTGTTAGAGTTGACACGCGTGTCTGTCGCTTCAAAGTGCAGACTGTACTCTTTTTTCGTGGAATAGAATCTCAATGGTACTGCTGGGAAATAGAAAAAATTCGATATATTCCGCTGAATACTATTCTCTTTTACATTGTTCGTACAGCATAGCGTAGGAGGCTTGTAATATAGCGTTCTTTGTATCGTAAATTAAGTTAATTGTAAGTACTATGATTTTTCGGTAATTCAATCCAATCTTTTCACTTGGAGTTTGTATGTAATTCACGAGTTTGCCAAATTAAATTATCGATAGGTTTTTATCATTGTTAATTAACCAAATGCATGCTAATTGATACACGTACAAAATGTTAGGTATTTAATTAGCAAACACTTTGAGGGCATCCTGTTTAGCTACTTATAATTTATTATTATTACAAAAACAGATTCTAGGTTTTACATACCTAGATAGTGTTAACAAATAAAGTAACTTCTCTTGCTGTAATTCCTACGGTTTGTAGTATCCGCGTGCAATACAAATTTTCCATATAAAATAATTAGAAACACACATTCTTCAAACGTAATTTAGACGACTGTTACATGACAGTAACATACAATATTATAATTTTTAAAATATTCAATATATTTCAATATCTGGCTCATAAACATTTCGAAACAATTACTACCCGTATTTATAGCGCATACTATTTACGTCAACACTAAAATTACTTTATTAAACAAGGTTTGTGAAGAACATTCTCTTCTATACAAAATTTGCACTTTCATTGAATATTTGATGATATAATTTTTGTATGTTTGGAAAGAGATATAATATAAAAATTGGTCTTTGTTATTACAACAACTGCCTTTAATTACTACCGCGGGTTTGTCCTTTTATAGTCTACGTGAGCATGGTTGAACTTACTTTCGTAAGTTCGTCTACCGCAAGGGGGTAGCGTAAGTAATAACACAAATTCTCAAAAATAACTTTTCTAACTTTTCAATTCTGAAGTTGATCAATTGTGCTTCCGAGTGGCTCATATAATTTTGCTCTTGTTCCTCACTTTTGTCATCTACATGTAGTTCTAGTCTACTCTTAATGGAAACCGATCTCGATTGGTTAATATCCCCGTATCGTCCACAGCTTAATAGCCAATCACGTGGCATGGCCACGATGATGTTCATTTGTTTTGCGGGACAATGTGCCATCCAATTTTCTTCGCGTACGATCGATTTCTCCGGCCAACAAGGATGCATGTCTTCCGATGTTCTCCCGTTTGTTAGCTGTCCTTCCTCCTGAACGCAGCCCTATTTCAAGATTGGCTGGTCCATAATCGACCACCCCATCGTAGTTTATTTATTCCTAAGGTTATTTATTTGGGTGACTAGGTTTTCTTCAATATCTGCTTCATAACAGTTAGGGGTGTTTGCGATTGAATAACTGTAGTCTACAGTTATATAACAGAAGTATATTTACACTAGATTACAACCCGTAGACCGTATAGAGAAAATCTTGGAGGTCGTCGGACAGTACAATGTTTGACCCGAGGGTGGATAGCGTTTGCGCGTTGAATGCCGTGAACGTGACTGAATAGTAGACTTGACTGGCCGATGTGTAGAAGAACAGTCCGAGGTATGTTAGAGCAAAGTACTTGACTGACCGAGGAGTGTAAGAGCAGTGACCTGACTCTCCGAGTAGTATTTAGGGGGAAAGCTCGATGTGGGTGTACCCTTTCGGAACCAAGCACGCGGATTCGTTGCTCACACTTTTCGTTAGAAAAGTGAGGGTATAAATGATGGGTAGATACCCATTGCACGTGTCTCAGCACGTCTCACTATCTTTTTCCCGCCATACGTATGCAACAGTTGCATTCCTCTGTTCTGCAGGACACTGCGCATGCACGTATTCCCCCCCACACACACTCATACTTATATGCGTGTCGCTGCTTCGCAGCTAATCCGGAGTAACACACAAAATTACATATATCTCAATAGATTCATCGTTACATAACGAAACTTCATCGTATTCTTTCCATATTTCAATTCGAACACTTTTAACTGATAATGCAAGTGATCTTCCGTGTAAATTGTGAAAATCGTTAAAAGAATGAAATTTTACATTAAAATATTAAAGTAACTATGGTAAAAAGAATACAGTTTCAATCGAACAGTAAATATGAAATTGTTAAGATAGTAAATTATTTATACAAGTATGTAAATTCGTTGAAACTCGATCAACGGAAATGTTCGGTCCCAATCGGAGCTCTAAACGCGTTATCGACTTCATCGAAACGTTATATTACGGCTACAATCACCTCAATCGACGGCACATACAAACACACACTGACGTTCCTCATAATGCCAACATTATCGACTTGGATCCCAGATCAACCCGTAGATCGCTCAATGATCCAAATACCTAGGAATATCCAACTAGCCGATCCACGATTCCATCGACCAGCTCCGATCGAAATCATATTAAGCGCCGGACCCACACTAGCCTCCCTCTGCGTCGGTCAACTGGATATCAGCCAGTCGAACGGGCCTGACTTGCGTCTACAGAAAACGAGATTCGGATGGGTCATCGGGGGGAGTCCAACCTCGCAAGCTTCAGCACAGGCATTTCACACCTCCACGGCGGACTTACAAACGGACCTCGCTCGATTTTGGGAAATCGACGAAGGACCACCAATTTCACATATTTCAGAGGCAGATCGACAATGCGAAGAACATTTCCAAAGTCACGTCCAACGCACCAATGAAGGACGATACATCGTCGCTCTCCCATTCAACGAAACGACCCCGCCGCTTGGATCCTCCAAAGCCTTGGCGATGAAGCGTCTCACATCTCTCGGCCGCCGGTTTCAACGAGACAAGCAATTCGAAGCCGACTATCGCGTCGTAATAAATGAATATTTGGATTTGGGACATATGACAAAAATCGCCACGAATCATTCAACTGACGAAGGATATTTTCTCCCACATCACGATGTTATCAAGGAGTCCAGTCAAACCACAAGGCTCAGAGTCGTGTTTGACGGATCTGCACCGCCCACCACCGGAGTTTCATTGAACGATCGACTTCATACGGGACCTAAGCAACAAGAGGACTTGTTCGACATTCTCCTAAGGTTCCGTTCGCACCAATACGTCCTTACAGGTGATGTCGAAAAAATGTACCGACAATTCCTTGTACGCCCAGAGGACCGAAAGTTCCAACAGATTTTGTGGCGTAATGATAAGGGCGAGGTCGACACCTATCAATTGAACACCGTGACATTCGGGCTTTCAGCGGCTCCATATCTCGCAATACGGTGCCTCAGACAATTAGCGGACGACGAGGGACATCGATATCCACAAGCAGCAAAGATCCTACAACGAGATTTCTACGTCGACGATGTTCTCACAGGATCAGACACAAGAAACGAGGCACTATCATTGAGAACAGATCTCACGGAATTACTCAAATTAGCCGGTTTGACCATTCGAAAATGGGCTTCAAATGATCGAGCACTGCTGAACGGACTTCCCGAATAGGACATGAACGAGAAGCTTCTTCTAGACAAGTCTCAGACTCTAAAAACTCTAGGTGTGGTCTGGGATTCATCTGATGATTCGATCCTGTATTCCGTCAAAACCAATCCCCTCACTTCTCGCATTACGAAGAGAATAATCAGCTCCGAAATCGCCAAGATATACGACCCTCTTGGATTGCTTGCACCAGTAATCATTCGAGCCAAAATGCTGCTTCAACGACTATGGACATTGAAAATCGATTGGGACGAATCACTGCCGGCTGACGTAAATACAGAATGGGTAAACTATTACAAGCAATTATCCTTATTAAATAACGCAAGGTTCCCACGCAAAACCATTATCAAGTCCGCAACGGAAATTGAACTACATGGATTTTGTGACGCCAGCGAAAAGGCGTATGGAGCATGTGTTTACCTTCGAACTAGGAATCCTGATGGGCATATCTGGACGCGACTCCTTACTGCGAAATCAAAGGTAGCTCCCCTCAAATCTCAAACCATTCCAAGATTGGAACTGAGCGGAGCACTTCTTTTGGCGTCGCTGACCACCGCCGTCCTTCAAGCATTGTCAAAACCCATAACGCGCATCGTTTATTGGACGGACTCCACCATCGTTCTTCATTGGATTAACACGTCGCCCCACACGCTGAAAACTTTTGTCGCTAATCGAGTGGCAGATATTCAAAGGCAGACCCAGACCTCAGAATGGCGTCATCTTTCCACAACGGACAACCCCGCGGATCTCATCTCGCGAGGTCAAACACCAGAAGATCTGCTACGATCAACCATGTGGCAACAAGGACCGAAATGGCTCCAAAAAGCTGAAAAATACTGGCCGAAATGGAAAACCCTGTACCATTGACCGAAATACCAGAGCAGAAGAAGGTAACCTGTTTGTCTTTGATTTCAGCTGACCACAGTTTACTAGAGAGATTTTCCTCGTGGCCGGAACTAATCAGAATCACAGCTCGCTGCCTACGATGGCGGCAACCAAAGGATCGAGGGAACCCCTTAACCGCGCAGGACTTATCCATTGCGCATAACAAAATAATCAAATTGCTCCAACGTTGCTACTTCGCTGATGACATTCGACAGCTCCAAAGCAATCAAAAGTCCACATTGAAAGGGAAGCTACAGCGACTCAATCCCTTTTTGGACAAGGATGGGATGCTACGAGTTGGAGGCCGACTCAGTCACTCAACACTGCCTTTCAGCCAGAAACACCCCATCATCTTACCCAAGTCAACGGTTACGACGCTCATAATCGAGCACGAACATCGCCTGAGTCTACATGCCGGGACTCAAGCCACTTTATACGCCCTCCGAAGATCCTATTGGCCAATCGATGGCCGCAGTCAAGTATGGAGCACGTTGAAGAACTGCGTACGGTGCTGCCGAGCTAATCCACCTCCAGTGGATTATGTAATGGGCGATCTCCCAGCAGCACGAATAACAGAATCACGGCCGTTCACCAACGTCGGAATAGACTATTGCGGGCCCTTTTTTGTCAAGGAACGAAAGGATCACAACCGACGGAAGATAAAGGTATACGTGGCAATCTTTGTATGTCTCGCAGTAAAAGCAGTTCACATTGAGCTGGTTAGTGACCTCACAAGTGAGGCTTTCATTGCTGCACTACGAAGATTCATTGCTCGCCGAGGATTCTGCTCAAGTATCCACACGGACAACGGCACCAACTTCGTCGGCGCAAACAACGAGCTCCGAGAACTACGGAACCTCCTGCGATCCGACGATCATAAGGCAAAGGTTCAGTCTTTTTTAGCCGACAGACAGATCGAGTGGCACTTCATTCCTCCCAATTCACCGCATTTCGGCGGGTTGTGGGAAGCTGCAGTGAAGTCTTTCAAACGACACCTCAGACGTGTCGCAGGTAACGAGCTTCTATCCTTCGAGGGCCTTAACACCCTCATCATTGAGATCGAGTCGATCCTCAATTCCCGTCCGCTGACTCCGATCTCCACCGATCCAAACGATCTCCTCGTCCTTACTCCCGGTCACTTCCTTATCGGAGATTCACTAACATGTTTACGAGATCGAGAGTTCACAGATACTCCAACCAATCGTCTATCCAGCTGGCAACATATTCAGCAGCTCAAGCAGCACTTCTGGCGCCGCTGGCATCGAGAGTATCTCAACGAGTTAAACGTACGCAACAAATGGAGCAAGGGGAGTCACAACATTCGAGAAGGGACCATCGTCCTCCTCAGAGACGATAACGCCCCCCCAATGCAATGGCCACTGGGCAGAATCATCAAGGTCCATCCCGGCGCAGACGGCATCATCCGGACGGCTACCGTTCGAACAGCAACGAATTCCATAGATCGGAGCATCAAACGGATGGTACCACTACCGAGCAGATCGACACCAGATGACTCCAACCTAATCAGCAGCAACGCGGACTAATGCGAGATCCACCTCGCCAAATCAATCACATCATTTTGATCGGTACCCTCTCAACGGGGGGAGGATGTTACGTCGCCCGACTCTCTACCTGGGCCGGACCTCACATCGCGGACGGATGGCAGCCAGATGTCCGCACATCCTTATCGCGTACTCTTGAAAATACTCGCAGCCCGACTATAAATCACAGAAAAATCTGGCGAAAGTCTTTCATTGCAAACAAGGACTTTTCCGCGAAAGCGTTTTCCAAGGTTTCTGGTTAGCATCTGGAAAACACGTGAACGCTAAGTGTTCACACGTGCGATGCCTCCTACTCCCAACTTTCCATCGAGGGTGGCTAATACCCTTCCTAGTCCATCGATAGTCTTACTAACCAATAGAAACAATTTCTATTACCCTCACTTCTCCAACCAAAAACTGTCATCAACAAATCAGATGACTCCGTGGGTTAGACACACCCATCCTTAGCTCACCTCCGACACAGCATCGTCACGATCAAGTCAGTTCATCTCCGTCGTCAAGTCAATCAACACGTCTACCACGATCGCTCGGTCCAACGAACTCATTGAGAAGTATCGCAAAGTCGCAATCTAACATTCGGCAAGTCATTCAAGTATAATTCTAGCCATCGAGGCACTAAATAGTAACTTCAATTCACGCGAACGAGACATTCGATTCTTCGCGTCAACATACGTCGGACGGTTCTTGCATTCATTCGGCAAGCTAGTCTAATAGTTTCACACGATATCGGGATTCATCGCGTTAACCGATATCCATTATAACATATTTGTATATACGTTCCAAGTGTTGTGAAAAGTGGCGAAATAAATAAAAACAGATAACTGGAGACTACAGTTATTTCAATAAACCACCCCTATTGTCGTAACTGAAATCAGGGGATCGCTCTGCTCGTGGTGTCGATCATCAGATCGTAACGGGAATTTACGACTCCCGTTGACGCTCCTAACGGAGACTCGTCTCCCCGCGACTGGACGAACAAACATAGTTTGTGATTCAACAGGTGTCACCTATTCATTCAACAGGTGTTACCATTTAATATTTCTATATGACTACACGCAACGAAAAAAATAGAATGTAAACAAATTTTTTTTTTCATTCATTAAATATTACAGCAAGTATTTAATATATTTTTGTATTTATATAAGTTTGTTATATTTTATACACATATTCCTAACATTCATCTGACTAACTGTATTTTAGATATTTTTATTATGTTTTTAAATATCGTATCAGTATTTCATGCATATTTTTATCATTAAATTTTCCATAAATGCATGATCATCCGTAATCTACTTATTAGTATCTCATAAGGATATATTTATGCATTTGTGAAAAATATAAAGATGTAAAAATACAGATAATATATAAAAATGCATAAAATATCCGCAATAGAATATTTTCTGTAATATTTAATAGGAAAACCAATTTCCTATCTAGATTTCATCTTTTTCGTTAACACGTTCGTAATAAAGATGGAAATTTGTATAAATATCTATAGTCTATTAACAAGACATTGTCTATGTTTATTATCTCAAGAATAGAATTCGTTATTTTTGCAACAGAGTTACGGTTTAATTGTTCTCATTATGCTTTGTAGTCTAATTACAGTTCCATGGAATTCCATGTACCCTTTCTGTCTGTATGAGGTGGGTACAGAATTCTAGATCAGTTTGTAAATTGTTCGCATCTGTGACCAGGAAATAGACGATAATTGTTCTGTTTGAGTCTGGAATTTTATTAAATTAATTTTATTACAGTTTGTCAAGTTTCGTATTTGTTTATAAAAATATAAAATAGAAATACATTAAATATGTTTTATTAAAATTAAAAATTCATATTTTTCAAAAAAGTCTTTTATGTACTCAAATGAAATATTTAAACAACTTTTCGATAATCTATGCTATGCTATTCGACGCTTGACTTCGATAAAAAGCGATTACCAACGATTAACAGTTTATTTATCATTTCTGAGATTCGATTTCTCTGCTAGAATATAATAATTAAAATGATTAATCAGTAAATACAGAACGTTTAAACCTCTGTAAACGAATATTAAATTTGTGCTTTCAGCAGCTTTTACGATGTATTTTTCAAGTTGGAACTCATAAAAAGGATGGTAGCTTTTAATACTATTATTTAATATTCATAGCACTTTAAATATTCAACAGACGTGCAATTATAGTAAATTTCTACTCTTTTCGCGTTCTCTAGGAATTGAATAACGAATAAAATTTAATGTACACTAATTAGTCGGAAACTTTGAAAAACTATATTTAACGTGTATGAAACCGATACAGACTTGCAATTTGTGTTCGTTAATAACTTAGATATAAATATAAAAATATGGAGAAAATAATTTTCAGATTTACTAAAAGCAATTCCTATTGGCAATCTATTTAGTATCTGTTTGTTTCGTTGGCTAGATTGTACTTTTTTTATTATATTATTCATTTAACACCAAATAAATTCTCTGTAAAAGTGTCGTATAATCATGACAATCGTGTCTTACAGTGCTAAAATGTAAGAATGTCTCATATAACATGAGTAAGTGTTGAAACGCTTCTGTTAGCCAGTGTGCATATTAAAGATGGTTAGTTCTAGCGTTAAAAAGCCTGACGAAACGGTATTGTTAATATTTAATAAGCTAAAAACACTGGTTTCTGTGAATGATATTAAAATAACAATTAAACTGGAACAGCGGAAAGCGGTCGGACGTTTGGAATACCTTCGAAAAGAACAGAATGAGCAGAGAAGCTTCATTCCTCTGTGAACTCGGGGTAAACAAATCCATCGGCTTTAGGCACATTTGAAATATTTAGGTTAGTAGGTAAATTCACCGGGTGGGCGCGCTAGGCCCGATGATCGATATCGAATCAGTGTCTGATGCTCGTCTCGCCGAGTGACGGTGCAACGAACGCACCACCAAGTGATTAAACGTGACTTTGACGCGACTAGACAGTGATTAATCGGTTGCCTGACGAATCTACGATATGCGTAATGGAGACAGTCTACGTGCTTTATCCTCTACAGTCTATACCTAAATACGAACGCTTGATTACATTATATCGGTTCGATGAAAAATATTAGAAAATGCACGACACTGGCTGCAGTATAAAATAGACAAAGCTTTTATGTTTGTGGATAATATGTGGAATCGTTAAATGTACGATTTGCTTTGTACGATGCTTTACTACATACAGTTTGTTGCAAATATTTCGGAACCAAGATCGAACAGTGGTTACGTTTATAAGAGAAAATCATTCAGCATTTTCATCCTAATAACGTATTACAATTTCATCAAAATCGTTGAGGTGTGCATTTTTATACACGGTTACCAAAATAATTATACATGTTGCAATAAGGAACGATAGAATGGCGTTGTGGCACTTAATTGTCTCTTTGACGGAAGGGCACTTGGGAAACGTATTTGACGGAAGAATTTTTTTTATACTTAGCCGGCTTTTTTTTTTAGCCTCGTATTCCATAGAGTGTTTGGCAAACGTGTAAAATATTAAGCGTTTCGAGTAACCGGACTGCTCCTCTATTAGGTGCCCGATGAACAGTAGTAGCAACCGTTCCTGGTCCGACAATGCGCCGCTTGCTTCTTCTCTGGTCAGTGATCGATACCGACAATTGGTCGGACGCGACCGATAGATGTCAATCTATGAAATGCATCTGATCGGGCGGAATTTATCAGCAACTGGCTATTTGTTATGTTCATACGGCGACAGGGAAATTAATCGGTCCAATTGAGGTTCGTGCTGGCAAGCGGCCGCAATTTAAATCGAATGGAATCGCGAGTGGACGCGACTGTCACGATAATCCTGTGTACTTTACGCATCGAGATTTACTTTCGCGTGTTCACGCGACTCGTGTTTGTCCACGAGAAATAGAAATCGTTCGTGAATTTGCTCTCGTTGCTCGTTCGCTATTCATTCGACGTCGATGAAAAACCTGCGTGGAACGATTTTCCGTCGTGTTTCTCTCACTTCAGTTGCCGTTCTCACTTTTTGGATTTATTTTCCTTCCAATTTTTCCCCCCTCTGAATTTTCTTCTAAGTGATAAGGGGAATACGATGGATAGCTTGAATTATGGAATATATTATACACGATAAGATGGATTGCTTGAATTATGAAAAGTAGTCGTTTTGTTAGGATTATAATAACGTGGTGAAGCGTTACGTTACTTGGGAAATTTGTAATGAATTTCCAAGGCAGATCAAAGACTGTGTTAGAACCTTTTTTGTCAATTATAAAGAGAGGCTAAAGAATAACGCATTTTATGTTTCCACGCTTTACACGGGACAATGTTAATATAACTTGTATTACAAATTTCTATTAAGCTTTGGATATTTGAAAGTTATTTAATATCGTGTACAGTAACTCCGGCTAAAATAAACACAATATTTTTGTTACCTTCGAAATCTATGATTCGTATGACTCTTTGTATTAAAAATTTGCAATTTAGATTATCATAAAAATATGAAACTTTTTAATTCAATTTAATTTAAAAAGATCTCGTAAGATTAGTAAAAATTTCCTCGATGATTACAGTCTTTTTTGCAAATGAAGCTTCGTTATAAGTGTCATCTTTATACGATAATCAAACATACGATAATCATTTATTATACGCGTTATAGTACCACGCCAGAATAATTTACTTATAATGCTCAATGAGAATTGATTTTAAACCACTTCCAAATAAAAAAAACATTATAAGGTAGATTAAGGCAGGTCTTTTTAACTGACAAAAATGCTTCAAATGTTAATACAGTTTTCCAATAATTTTATTTCTCCAACGAATATTTGAATTAACGATATCCTGCCATTTCTCCGTTCAGAGAATTCCCACTTGACGAAATTCTTCTACTTCTGAAAATTCTAGATAATCCATCATTCATCATTCCATAAAAGTAAAATAGTCCTCGACATTCGTTCTTCTAAAATTATTTCTACGATATGATCAAAGGATAAAAAGTTTGCCTTTATCCGTTGATTTTGATTGGTCAGAAAGCTGATCAAAAGATTGGTTTCAGTCAATTTCAGTTGCCACTTTGTCTACCGACTTCGTTCTCTAACATTGGTTTCAACTGTTTAGATGAATTTGAGGACAATGTGGATGAAGGAATTGTATTATCGCCGACGTACGAGGCCTCCAGTAGTAGCTCGAATGACTTGGCTGGCCCGAGAAGATTCAACAACAATAACAATATGCAATCTCGTAACGAAGTGGTACGTACACAAATCTATTTACGATCAATTTCTCATCCTTTTTTTCGCTTTTTGTACTTCAGCAAATTGACTTTTCTGATCACGAGATGATCAGAAAACGAGATGATCACTGTCCATGAAACGATGCCAAACGGTTCTTATTTTCATATTCTGTGTAAAATAAAATATCTTGATACTTTGAAGAATAAAAGATAAAAAAAAGTAAAAAAGAATAAAATACTTTGATAATGTTTGCGTCCACCAGGATTTATACATATGAAATCCAACAGAGGTTTGCTCCTGCTGTCAAATGAAATGTTTACACATATCGTTGGATAAAGGGCTTTGAAAAATGCACCGGATATAGGATATTCGTTGGATCTGTCGCAATATCGTCTAGCCATGTTTAAGCCAATTACAATTGCACGACGTGAAACTTTTATTTACGAATGTAAGCTATGTGCGTGATAATTTAGGTATTATTCTAATATCATTAGGTTATTTTTATATACAAGCTTTAATAATTTAATATTTTTTACTTTAACATAGCTATTTCTATCTTCTAATATTTTTGATTTTAATATAGAAACTGGAATCTTGACTAATTTTATCAAATATTATGTATTCAGGGATACTGAAAGTAGTATATCACTTAAGTTAAGCAGTTGGGGGAAATTTTTCTTGAAACAGCAATTTTTAGTTACCGATGACATGGTTAAATATTGTCAAATAATATTGAAATAATGATATTTTACAGACATGGAAGTTTACGAAAAATTCGTTAATTCAACGTATTTTTTCAATATTTCTTTACTTTCTCTTATCAT